>NC_135568.1:6520578-6675578 GCF_964340395.1 Glandiceps talaboti
TGAGCGTAAACTTGCCTCTAAGTCGAGCTTCTACATCAGTTTCCATCTGAGTTACAATGGTTTTGAAAGCTCCAAATACTGCTTGAATCTGCCTTACATTAATGATGTCAACTTCATCAAGATTCCCATCTAGATAGCGTCTGACTTGTTGTTGGATTTCATATTGTTGAGCATCTGACAGAGGTTCATATGTCACTTGACTGCGATTGGTCTATAAGAGGGTTCAAAGTTGAAAGTTGAATTTCACATGTGAATCTACACCCATTGCTTATATATGATTATTAATCATGTCCTAATTTTTATAATGTGTTTATCTAGAGGGAGAGACATGACCATATATGGACATGACCATATATGGACATGACCATATATGGATGATAAGCACTTTACTAAAAGGGATAACTCATTAAAACCTGACACCCTACATTTTAGACTTTCGCAACTTGAACATAAATATGTGCAAAAATTCATTAGAAAACAAAAATCAGTTTGATGAGGAATTTACACAATAAAAACAAAAGTCGCACACAAAGATGGACTCTGAGGGTGCATCTTTAAAATCACTAACAGTATAGTAATGATGAACTAATTATCTTACCAAAGTGTCATGCATAGCAAGTTCCTGTTTAAGTGACGTTATCTCCTTTTCTAATTTCTTAACTTGTAGTGCTGGATCAAAATACTCATTCACAGCAGGTTGACTGGCAATACACATTATACGAGTAGCAAATCGTAACGTTGAAATAGTTTCCTCTATTTGTGGTTCTTCACCCCAGATGTTTGCTATCATGATTGTATGACAGTTACCACCTGTAAATATAGAGATATGTTGTGTTATTCTGACCGCTTTGACCTTTGACCTCCTCTTTTGCTGGCTGGTGGGTGAGGGCATCTTAACATGGTCTCACACTATTTTCAGTAACTGGATGAGGGTGTATACTAGTAATACACCTAAAGAAATGCTTTCTGACTGGGCTAGCATTCAGATAGCCTTAGAAGGGAAGCAACTCCTGGAAATACAGGTATTTCATAAACTTCGGGTTCTGGAAAGTCATTTTATGATTTCACGTCACATAATTTTCACTCGGTTGCCAAGAAACACTAAATTAAAACTCTTGTTCACCTCTATTGTTCTACCAGGTCCAATCCTATCTTATCACCATGGTAACAGATTATATAAGGTTGCAAAAATTGTGCAGATAATAAAGTTCCTAGAAAGTTGTAAAGTCACCAATGCTTCAACTTTATAAAGTCTGACCAATAGATTCCTGTATGTTTCTAGATTTTGGAACATAAAACTTTCTGCTAGATTTAATTTTATTATTAGTATAAGTATAAGTAACAATGATATATATGAGGTCTGTAACTGTTAGATGTGCATTGAAAATAGATTTAGAAAATATTCAATCTGGCAGGATTGGCGAAATAACAAACAAGAAAATAAATAGAATTTACTTTTGGAGATCAAAATTGTACTTACCTATAGAGTCTTTCAATGCATGTGTTAATTTAGTTTGCCTGTATGGAATATGTTCTCTCTTTCTGTCTGCTAGAGCTATTACAGTTTGTTCCAGGAAGGACAATGATTTATTAATATACATGGCCTCCATAGCGGTTTTCCCTGCAGACTGTAGATGAAAGTAAAAAAAAATAAAAGTTATTAATTTTTGATACATGCTATTAGTTACTAATACTATACCACAATTTTTTGTTCTTCATATTATTTTGTATTATAGTTTTACCACTAAGCTCTCATAATGAAAGATGATGAGGCTAACCTAGAAGTTGGTCATGTGGGGCCCAAGGATTAATGGCTCTTACATTTCCCCTACCATTCCCAGCATATTGCTAGTGAACGTTTACTCAAATTTATATAAAATTTGATTACGATACTGAAGCCATTCAGAGTGTACTATGTTGTAATTTTTTTTTCACTTGTCTTCTAAAATTGGACAAAAATAAAATCTTTACTATAACGTCAACAATCGGCTGAGCTTCAAGGGCTTGAAATATTTTTCTCATGATAACAAATTTGATTTTCCTTGATGTCACTGTCTTCATGAGTAGTGAGTAATCAGGAACCAAAAATTGACTGATATACAGAGGTCAAGGGTCACACAGTTTGAGTGAGAGTTTTAAATCGTCAGGTCCCCAAGTCACACAGTTTTGTATCCTGCTTGGCAGTGGTGTGGAGAGTTGGTGTATGTGTATATGAATATAGAGTGAAGCTACTGACATAATTATGGCCCCTTAACTGGTCAGAAAAAGAGGAAACTTGACTGACGTATAAAATAACTTACCCCTGTCTTCCCTAGTCTTTCTGATCCTGCCAAGTCTACTAAGTTGAGTTTAGATTTCATGTACTTTGCATTTGACTCTGTTCTTGATCTGGATTCAACATGAATGGTAAATATGCAATGTGACCGGGAAGAGACACTGTTCAAGGAATGAGCTGCAATAGCACGGTTGGTTTCACCCTGAAAGTAACAAAAAAAATATGTTACAAATGTAAAGTCCTGTTTAATTTGAAATTTCCAGAACATGTCAGTGTAAACTTGGTGGAATGAAGAAAACACATGAATTGTTTGTAAATATTATTTATTGTAACATTTTAGCCATGGAATGTCGAAAAGGACTCTCTTGCCATATTTAAGGTGGCCATTTTCTTATTCCATGACCGATTTTTGTTATGCAGTATTTTGATGTATGGTTGACATGTGGCCATGAAGCTACTGCACTTAGGGCCCTATAGGCCTCTTTGAGGGACCAATACACATTTCAATCTATTTCTCATATCTCAAAATCTCCACAGATGGCGCCGAGCACAAAATCCCGTTCTCACCAGTGAGGGTGCTATACACAAAAATCCCATTCTCGCCACATATGGCATTATTACACAAAATTCCACAACTACCATAGAGGGCAGTCATCATAAAAAAAGTCAAATTACCTCAAATAAAAGATTTAAAGCTTCTTCTTCATTGTGTGCTAGATGGACGGATAATCCTTTGACATAAACACCACCACTTTCATCCTCAACTATGGTCATTTGTGGAACTGACTGGATGGAATCAGGTAATGTTGACAACAAATCAAACATCGTTTCATTGTAAATCTCTAGGTAGGAAATACGGACTGTGATTGCATGTTCTGGTCTGTCTTCCACTTCTCTGTAAACCTACAAAATAGAAAGACAAGATGAATATTTGCCTTTGTTTGGCTATCAAGATGTAAAATTTTGATAACAAAATGACAGTGCTACCACTGTTTATGGTCAACAGCTGATTATTTCTAGAAAGTGAATACCATGGGATTCCAGGTGAATACATTGACACCAAATTGACACCAAGTTCAGTAGTAAGTGTGTAATTTTCAATTCATCAAAAATTACGAGAGGGATCTGCGTTCTTCCAACTTTATTGAGGAGAACATATGCTCCTATTAAACTCCAACTTTGTACTTCAATCATAATGCATATATGAACAGTTAATTTCACTATAATCTTACCAACAGTAAGACAGTTTTACAAAAACAAAATACTTTAAGAAACGAACTGTTCACCACTTTCTGATTGTTGTAAGAAAAAAGTGTTCAAATATCTAAAACAGACAATATACACTGTCAATGTTTTTTTTCATTCTGAGAGGGGTAGGTTGATGCACGAGGGTGCCCCAACATGGCATACTTTAAATAGTAAATATAATGCCATACCTGTGCTATGGCCCTGGGTATAACTCCCCCATGTTTATAATTCTCTGTAGCTGTTATTCTGAGAGGGGTAGGTTGATGCACGAGGGCGCCCTAACATGGCATATTTTAAATATAGTGACATACCTGTGCTATGGCTCTGGGTATAACTCCCCTATGTTTATAATTCTCTGTAGCTCCTGTCATGGTAAATGTTTTTCCAGCACCAGTCTGTCCGTAACACAGCAGCGTTCCATTGTAACCGTCTAATAGATTCGTGACCATACCAGATGCAACGCTGTCGTAAAGTTCGTCCTGACTGGCATTATGTAGAATTCCATCCATTTTAAATGACCAGTCCAACAACTGATTGTTGACCACTCCTCGTCTGTTGTCTTTTCTGCCATGGATGTTAACAGTCTGGTGAGAAAAGGTCAGAGATCAATGACAATTCAAATAATACTTCCAGGATTCTTCCCATTTTTTTTTTGGATTCTAAACATTAAACAAATATTATAAATATGGCAATACTGAAACCAGCTCTACTAGCCTTTTTTGTCTTTGTAGGCAATCATTGGCCAATGGTGATATGGCCTGTGAGGAAATCACAATTCCAATGTGCCGTAGTATTGGATACGATATGACTCAAATGTTGACAAATAAGAAACTTCTGCAGACAATTTTAAAGGGGAAAAGATTGACACTGTAAACGAAAGCTTTAGATCAATTACTTTTTACTTTGTAAGTGTAAAATGAATAGCTTCAAGTAACCTACATATAGTATACTACAGTATAGCTGTGATGATAGGAATGATGACTGAAGCCCTACAAGTACACTCTATTGCACCATTAATCAGATAACAGTTGTTTTGTGACTTGACAAATTCTTGCTGTCAAAGTTTCAAGCATTCTCTTATAAGATTAATGGCATCACCATCAAACACTGAGCACTGTTGTTCCTTACCTTTCCATCCGGCATGAACTGCAGCATATCATGAGCAAAGTGAGCAGTGGGTCGTGTACGGGCATACACATGAACCCGATTTTTCCTGCCTCGACTGTCTGCACTCATTTTGCCTTAGCTTTAGCCTTTGTATGGCTTCACTATATTAAATGTTGTACCTACAATCGAAGTGTGTGGAAATTTTGTGATGAGTATCTTATAAAAATACAGTAAATGTATTGTTGATAGAGAAAATCTAAAGAAAAAAACATTTATCTTATAAATGTGGAATAATATTTCAGGGTGGGTAGGGTGGAAATAGACTGTGAGATATTGCATGTTGTGTTGTTCAGTCATAAACAAGCCTCTTAATAGGGAGGCACAACATGTCATATCTTACAGGTGAGGTAGGGGTGGGGTGTGAGTTATATCCTGCTCATTTATTGACCTAGAAAAACATCTAGTCAGTGACACACATATAGGTGAGTATTATAGTAATTAATATGGTAATGTACATTTTTTAAAATTGAAATACATATGTTGATTATTCTAATTGATGACATTATCATAGAAACCAAAGATTGGCATTGTAAAAATACCTCTACAGAAATATCTGCTGGGGTGCCAAAACATTCATTGTAGTGGCAGCTCCTCCCAATAACTAGTTACACACATTGTGTGTTTTTATGCAAGAGGTATCAAGTACATCCACAATCACATATCTTTCAACCTAGAGTTGCAACTTAACTTTAATACACAAATGTGTGTTTTTTGGCTAACAACAAAGAATGCAATTTTCATAGATTATAATGTAATTGTATTTTGATTATCAAAATAAACAAATATTAAAACAGAATAATATTTCACTTGAAAAAGATTACTAATTGTAAAGCAAACGAAATAAAACAAATTTGATGTGAGTCAAATTATTATGTTTTGTGTCATGCTTATATTATTATTTTGGATTATGCCCTGATTGAAAAATTAGATTTCTAAAACATGAACTTGTGTATCTATCAATATCACACTCATCTCAGTACACAGTCCTACACAGCCAGACTGCTTGAACATGGTTTCCTCAACATTCTGGACACTTTTAGCAGCAACTGACTGGCTATACATCATTGTCACCAAAACAACTACTCTTGGTGATTTCGTATGTTCTCGCGATAGAAAACTTGTAATTAATCGGTGGATTGATGACAACGCATCGACCTATAAATAGAGACCCATATCACTGGCCATTACTGCTGACAGTGGACGAAGTGTACCCCAGCAATGTACACCGTGTTTCTACCCCAACATCAACATGTATCTTTCTATGACCGACCCACAACACATTTGATTTAAATAGCGGCTTTTCTGTTACTAACTGAACGATATACGCTCCGCAGCTTCACTTACCTGATCAGATATATAGGAAGATTTTTTACGGAATTGTGTCCGCTTGATGTTGAAGCAAAGAAACCAAACAACAGAGAGCGAACGCAACGTAATGCAGATTTTGTTTTCACACCACTCGTTGTTAGGCCAACAGGGCGACTGTTCTTAAATCTTTCCTCCAGTAATGACTCGCACTGGAGATAAGAAAAACGGGAACAGAAAGACTTAGTCTAATAGTTTCGGATAAAATATTTCATATCTGATACTATTTTTTTCTTTAAAATCTACATTGATACTCTCGATATATTACTTTTTAATGTGAAGACATCAACTAGTTTATTTTCAGAAATTTTCTGCACACGTGAGACTGAAACATCGCCTTGTTCGAAACTGCCGTCCTCACAAACACATAAATATGTAAATTTACATTGAACTTCCGGTCTACGACTTCCCGTGAACAGCCAGCCAGAGAAATGTTGTGAAGGTATGAGTACATTGTTGCCGCTAGCTGTCACCACTGTGGTCCCCTGTTTTAGATAAATTATTCATCAGCGATGGACCGATCAAGGTAAGATTATATTTTCTGATGAAACAGAGGAAAAGAAAGTCTAAGGTGATATATTTTTTTCTACACAAAACTAACAATTCAAGGGATTTCTACACTTTACTCACTGAGTATGAAGTGCAAAGAACTCATTCTCCGTCGATTTACGTACGTGAGCTGGCTTGTAATGAATGATGGGGGAGGGTCATGTCACGCGGTAAAAGCTTGTAGGACGTGCCTTGGTTTCAGAAATCACGACATATTATCCCGAGGACACTTTTGAGAAATTTTCATACCCAGTCTTACGTTTTCCTGACAATTTTTTTTTGCCCAAAATTTTTGCTATTTTAGTAGACTAGACTCTGATTTATTCTGTCCATTCAAAATTATTCACGAATAATAAAATATAACACCCTCGTCTAGCTTTCTTTACGCGGTATAATGAGTCATTCGTGCATTTGTGAGTCATATATTGGCCTTGTGTATGTATATACCTATAGAAAAAGATGAACTAAACGTTTTTATGACCTTACATTTTTTACTATATGAATTATAAAATGTTATTATAGAGATCCTTGCATTATGTAATTTCACAGTACATTAAACATGAAGGTTATTGAAACTGTTAAAATCAATATCATTTGGTCACATGGTGTACATCAAATATGTTGTAGTTATGATATGGTGAAATTGATAAAGAGTTTTCATTTCATTTTGGCTTAAAAAAAATTGTTTGATTTTTAACCTATCAGAACATAAGAAATTTAGACTATTTAATTATATTAATATATATGGTGAAACTAATAAATTTTTCATGTGTTTATATGACAGCAAGTGATATGGCTATGTAGGAGTTTTCGGTGCATCAAAAAATTACTAGATTTTTTGATAATATTGGAAGCACATTGCAAGTGATATTAGACTATGTAAACCATATCATATATGTGTTGGCATGATGAAATTGAAATGTGTTGGAGCTATTGATATGGCTAAATTTATGGTGGGGTTTTCATTTCATTTCATTTCATTTTACTGAAACTATTTGACTTCCAAGCTTATCACAGCATGTATCAAGATTATATGGCTCCTTCATTAATATTGATAAATAGAAAAAATGTCATATTTGTATTTTTATATTATTAATTATATTATTTAAAAATGAATGAAAATTTTCATATTTGTATTTTTATATAGTAGGTTTACATTATGTTATTTAAAAATTAAAGATGAAATGAAAATTTTCAGCCACTGTATTTTGTAAAGTTAATTTTAAACATTATGTAAAAAGGAAAATGGAAATTTTCAGCCATTTATTATAGTTAGTTTTTAAAATTCTACTTCTTCTGTACGTGAGATGTCTTCAAATTTACATAATATATGTTTTGATGGCAGAAATAAAACAGGTGTGGAGATATTCATGACTAATGTCATGTGGGACTAGGAGAAAAAGATCGATACTGTGTAGGAAGAATTTATCATCCTAAAAATGATGCAAATTAAATAAAATTTATAATATATTTTGGTATCATTCACGGTATGCAATCTTGTTCTTGGAGAGAGGTCATTGACCTGGCATGCAGCCATGATAATGATAAAATCAAGCAAGATTTAGAAAAATATTAAGATGTGAATTGTTACCTATTTTCCAGTTTTTGAATATTTTCTTATAAATTTGTAATTGTTGTGTGTAATACAGTATCAAATATGTGAATTTTTAAAAAATGCCATTAATTTGGTTTCTAGTTACCCTGTAATTACACCCCTAAAAACAGGGTGTTAAAGGGTTAAGGAATAACTTAATTTTAATATTTTGTAATGTTACCCAAATATTGTGTACTTTATGATGTAATACTTTTCTTTTTGCATTTTGATGACAACATCGTTCATTTTTATCGACCCCTTCCCCTAAATTTGAACTTTGGTTTTAATCTTTGATTCAATTGATAATTTCCTGTAATTCTTTCGTTTATTCATTCCCGTGTTTAATTAAAAGTGTGATCAAAAAGAAAATAGCCACCTAAGTGTTGTTTAAAAAAATATTATATATTATTGCAAGCTTTATGACATGTTTATGAAAAAAAAAATAATTTTGACTTCCTTGTACAAATGTAGTTTGTTTTTAGAATAAAATCAATCTATTCCAAAAACAAACTTTAATTTGTACCTGGAAATCAAACTGTTTAATTAAATTTATGATATTTTCATATTTTTACAAAATTGAAGAGCACTAGTCTAGCACAACACAAAAAGAGTCTAGCACAACACAATAAAGAGTCTAGCACAACACAATAAAGAGACAGGTAACATAATATGGGATTAGGGCTAGGGATGTTTGACAATCAACAGATTGTAAGATATTGACCTTTCAAAAGGGGTAACTTTGTTAAATAAAATTCCGACCCCCTCTCAGTTATAATGGTTTTCTAGGTAATTAGCAACTTGTTATGGAACAAATAAGATAATTACTTTCAACAAAATTCAAATATGGTTCATTAGAACAATACTAGTCAGAAAAACTATAATTATTTTTCATAAACTTAAAATAATTTATATTATGTCAAAAGCTATGCAGCTGAGAGCAGTACTCTTTTTCATTACGGCTAGGGATGTTTGGTAATTTAACAGACTGTAAAATGAATTAATTGTTAAATGTTAGACCGTAGAGGCTTCATCCAATATGAAATTGTTATCCTATTGAAAGCTGGGTGTGTCCTTCAATTCTAACAATAAATGTTTGTTTAATATTTGCATCGTATGATACTATACTCTCACTGTCTCAGCAGCCTCAGGTAGCATGTAAAACATTGGCAGTCATCAAACATCAAATTTTCATGAAGTATAATATGAAATCATAACATCAGTAATGACTGTATGTTGTGTGAGATGAGATAGAACATTTTTTGTGTCCCCAAAAAATGTCAGGATGACCCAAAAATTGAAAGACAGGGGTGATAGTGACCAACTGTTTTTAAGTTGGGTGCAATACAGCTATGTTGAAGTGTTGTAAGCTTTACAGATAGCCAAAAGGAAATCGAAAGTCAGCGTATAATATGTCTACAACTGACAGACACAAATAATGCAAGGGGATGCTGCTACTGGACTTGAAAGGATTTTTGAATGTTGTTGTCAGGAAATACCAGTAGTCTGTAGGAAGTATGTATTGATAAAACTATTCTATAAATATCACATAACATAACCTTATTCAGGGCACACTCTAGTCGTACCATAATAGGTAGGGTTGGGTTTTAGCAGGTATTCACTAATACTGTGTATTAACTTGCATTGAAAAATTACAAGAAATTATTTGTAATTGGGTACAAAGATATGATGATGAAATACAACACTTTGTCTTCATGCTGATAAGTAAACTTCCCATCATATTTTTGTTAAATAAACTACAAATGTACAACATACAAATGTCAGTTTTGGCCTAAAACTTTGGACCTTAAAATGACTAAATACAACAATTGTAGTCAACGACCAATCAAAAGATGAAAAAATAAGTGTCACTTGAAATTATTCATGTGAGGAGTTATGGATAATATATGCATGGTTTGTACAGATAGAGATATGGTGGTCTAAAAAAGTACAAGAGAAGTGGTATCAAATGTTTTTTTTTTTTGCATTTTTCCAATTGAAATATGATCAGCTGATTGAAGTATTCATTTGTAGTCAACAATTCAGAATACAGGTGAGTAATTTCTGGAAAATGAAAGTTACTCACAATGGTTTAAATTTAGTTATTGTGTTGTGTGTTGTGTGCGGGTATATTATCATATGAATTGTGGTAGACAGTGAAATGCGGTCATCTTTTGTCTGGAATGTCAGTAGGGTCACTGGAATGACCCGATGATGTCATTCTTAACAAAGGATAGTCTGGTATGGTTTCATCCATGACAGAACAAAGTTTTGCATGGATGCTTTGATGTTATTAATGACAGGGGTTGCTAGAATTGTGTTACTGACTGCTGAAATGTTGATGTCATCAATCTAACAGGAGACAACCTGATGTCAGGGGTCATGAACTGATGATGTCATCCATGGCAGAAATGGCTGCAAATAGTGAGGTGATGTCACCCATGACATGACAAGGTTTTGCATGGATGCCTTGATGTTATTGATGACAGGGGCTGCTAGAATGATGTTATCATGTAAACTGACTGCTGAAATGTTGGTGTTATGAGTTGCTGCATTGTAGGATGACCTGATGATGTCATTAATGTCAGGGGTCACTGAAATCACATGACCTGATGATACAGATGCCTGAAAATAGTGAGATGATGTCACCATGACATGGTTATTTTGGTGTTATGAATGACAACACTGTCAACAGTTGCCAGGATGACCCTATAATGGCAATATTATATAAAAGGACTTTTGCAGAATTTATGTCATCTATGACAGTTCCGGGATGACCTGATGATGTCATTGATGACAGGGGTTGTATGGATGGCCTAGTGATGTCATTGATGACAGGGGTCATATGGATGGTGATGTCATTGATGACAGGGGTCATATGGATGGTGATGTCATTGATGACAGGGGTCATATGGATGGTGATGTCATTGATGACCGTTCATATGGATGGTGATGTCATTAATGATAGGGTCATATAAATTACCTAATGATGTCATTGATGACAGGGGTCATATGGGTGACCTGATAATGTCATTGATGATTGGGGTCATATAAATGACCTTATGATGTCAATGATGAGAGGCAGCGTGGGTGATCTGATAATCTCATTTCACCAGGACTGCTGACACAACACATAGGTGTCATTTGTCACAGAGGTCATATGGATGATCTGATGATGTCCTCAACATGGTACAAGTATATTGTGTTTTAAAGACATACATTTACATTTTGTACTAGATCATGTTGATAATGTTAGACAGTCCATGCCAAAACACTTTAACTAGGACTGCATTCTTTCACATCTTGTTCCCCTGACACAATAAACTGGGATCGTTAAATTTATTTATCTACTTGGTATTGAATTTCTCCCAAAATAACCAAGATACTTCAGCTGGGGATTTGCCATGATAGGAATGATTCGTCTGTACTTATTCTGTCAGGCATTCATTTAACTTTCAAAAAGGGTAACTTTGTTAAATAAAATTCCGACCCACTCTCAGTTATAATATATAAATATAAAACAGTTTTCTTGGTAATAAGCAACTTGTCATGGAAAAGATTAGACAATTATTTTCAACAAATTCAAATATGGTTCATTAGAATGATACTACTCAATAATAGAAAATATATAATTTTTTTCATAAACTTAAAATATTATGTCAAAAAGCTATGCAGTACTGTTTTCATATAATACAGGGATTGGTACAAGACAAAGATATAAAAATCATTACAGTAAAATTATGTAAATGCTGCACAGCACAACACCATGACTGGTAATTTTTAAACATCCCTATTGCTTGCAGTAAAAATGACTTCCTGAAATAATGATAACTAGCTCTGACTGTCCTATGAAGCTCACCCCTATTTATGCCTTGATCAGTACATGTATATTCATGATGTTCAACTTGTAAGCCTTATGAGAAAGATTGCATACAGGTGTTAGTAGGACCATACCAAATGTTTGACATTAGAGGGGTGGTCATACAGGCACATTACATGTATAACAAACATATTCTTTGATTGACACATTCTGAAAGTTCAATTTATAATCTTTGTCTGTATCAATAGCATGCCAGAATTTCTTACCCACAACAGAATTTCTTACCAAATAATGAGCTGAGGTCACATGATATATGTGGTAATAATAACATACTTTACAAGCTAGAGAGGGAAGTATTTTATTTGTGTCATATCTTCGTATCTTTCAATCAGGTATGAAAATGTGTGTTAAAGAACCAAGGAGTAACATTTTAATTAAAGGGGCACGATATGTTTTTGGGTGTACTTTTTTCTGTATATTAAAAGGTACTCGCAGTATTCTACATACTGGCATATTAAGTTAACCATCACTTGCAATTAACTGAACTCAAAAATGGTACTAGATATAACATGGTACTAGATGAACGATCTAATGGCGTTATTTATGTATCAACAAATGTACAGGGACTCCCCACTATGCAATCAACTGTTCTAACAATGCCAGAACATGATTGTAATCTTATAGAAAGTATGCATTGACATTAACATTATACCAGTCTAAGAATAGTTCAAATAAATGTTTATGTGTTGATTAGTATTTTCACATATTGAAAAGTTTATTAACTCAGCCTGTGCCACTTAAGCAAGGTTTTATTCTAAAAATTGAATTTGATAATTTTCATAATTTCCACAACCACAACTTGCATCCTGTACAAACTTTTGACAAAGGTTTTAAAACTTTCAAGGTCAGCAAGAGAAATCTAAGTAAGCATGGGTTTTCTGAACCACAACATGTTTTTTAGCACCAACAGCTTGACCAGTATAGCTGATCCGTGTCCTCCAACATACAAAAGATAATTGTGTTGTGGTGAAAGTAAAAAAGAATAGTATTTAATCTGTTGGATTGTCTAGTCAGGGATTATAACCTTAAACAACAGTCTTGACAATCAGGCAATCATGTGCGTGAACCACCCTGTATTGTACGTGAAGCAGAACAGTTCCAGTACATTTGCTTCAAATTATGTCCCAGTATAAAATGTACAACCACCGAGTTGTAATATTCATGAGACTACGATAATCAAAGACTAACAATACAATTTCACTGCCTTGGTTTGTTTACATAACCAGTCTGTCAGAATAAAAATACAATAAACAACAATGTGTCAGAATTCTATTGTTTTCTTGCTTTATATGTTAACAATATGTAGACACACACAATGGTATTATCATACCAGATTTGCATCTAGTGTTCGAGGTCTGGTCACAGTCATCGTAGAGCATATTACTACGGCATTCCCAGTGTGACTGCCGTGCTGATAGCACAGTTACTATCGATGACCTATTTTATATATATTGTTCAATTGACAATTCTTGTATACACTGGTGACTGCTATAGTACCGATTCACTCCCACATATACAGTATACATGTACTGTTGACAGTTACATACGATGTTTACATATAACAATCATCAACCTATCTATGGGTAAGTCTTGTCGTTTAACGTTTTCATATTTTGGTTAGCGTTTTACTTGAATAGTTTCATATGTTGAGATCCACATTCCCAAGTCATGTGTTTTGATATACTCTGTGCCTTTTATCAACAAGTAGCCCTGCCTTACTATACTACACTGTATAGCCATGGTACTGTGTTATCATGACATTCCTATGTTAAACCATGTAGCTCACCAGTTTGGCTTAATAGATCGACTGACATACTCATTTCTGAGTGAACTCTGTGAAAATTGATTGAATATGGTTGTAGGCATTATTTCTATCATGATGACGTTTTTTTTTTAATAGTGTCTTTATGTAGCATTTTTTCATACTGACCTAAATTCATAATGAACTTGAACATAGAAATTCTGATTTGATCAAAGAATGAAGAGGAATTACAATATTCAAGTATTTGCATGAATGTACAATGTACTTGATTTGAAATATATGTAGAAATTTAGAGAAGTGTCATTATAATTTGAACAATGTCTACCTGTTGCTTACAATATATACATGTATATAATTACACTAGATAATTATGTATCAATTACAAAGAACACTTACTGGTATGTAATCCAGCCAACATATCCCATTGTAAACTTACAATACCATTTGAACCATTTTGCTGTACAGTCTTTTCAGATTCAGTTGAAAATATACAAGTCCATCTGAAATTTCACCAATTTTTGCTTAATTTTGCTGATACGGTACACATAAATTGACTTGTTCCATGGCCATACGGTACCACTTATAGTGCTAAATCCATGGCAACAGTTGTTAAAGTGTACACAAATGCTTAAAGGTAGAAGTTGTCCAAGGCCAAATCATGAACACCTCTCCAAGAGTTGTGGACCATATTTACAATACCCTGGTAAAACTAATCTCTTTCAACATCTGTTTCAAACAATGCCATTGTGTAGTACAATAAAGACAATTTACATATGAAAACATAAATTTTTGTCTCATATTTCTCTCATCAGCTATTATAATTTGTGATATTATTGACCTCAATAAATGAGAGCTAAGGAATTGATATAGCCTGCTTGGGAAGGGTCATGGTACATGCATATCTAGTTAAACATAAAGATACGTGTACTACATGATAAGTACCAGTTTATGTCAAATATATGGCATACCCTTTCAATAGTGTACCTAATAAAAAAAATAACAACCCATGGTCATTATGATGATAATGACTATTAAAAACCTGACAGTATTCAATTATATTACATTCTAATTCACAGTGGTTTATTACCTTTTCTTTACATTCTGTCAGGTACATCAAATATTTCGCACCCATAAAACTAGTTCATTGAGCTAGAACAATTAAATTAATCAAGTTCAAAGAGTAATTCCGTTCATGAGTTTTATTGATCCAATCGTTCGATCGATGACCCAAACGTGAGCTTAACATTCCTACACAGACTGGATACTGTCAAATATATTGAACTTGCTGAAATTATCCTCTCTATTATATTAAAATGGTATTTGTTTGTTGTAAATAATTATTAATTAATCAAAAAGGGATTTTAAAAGATATCAGAATTCATTCTTCAGTGATCTGACCTACTAGTATATCAAGATAATTTGGTCTCCTTCACAGGAAAGTTGGCTGCCAAGTGCATTTAATATTTAAAATCATCTTTCTACCACAGGGTATTTGTTTGTATTTTAAGCTGAATTTTTTCCAGTTATTTCTTGACAATAACACATCCAAATTTTACCCCAGACCAGAATTGAAGAAAAACTGTACAAATTTCAATATCTTTTGTTTCATAATAATGATTTCACATATCAAAAAATATCCACTACATGTTACAACAGTTCTGGTGTTTGCAGCTATTAAATACTTATTGAAATGTCCAATTTTCATATTTGATGTATTTTGTTTCTCAATTTGGAAAGGACTTTTGTGTCATATATGCATGTATAACTATAAATTATGCCATGAATTTATGGTGAATATATTTCATAGCACAAAATATGTATTTATAACTTTGATATATTAAATATTTATGAAATTGTGATAGCTGAGATGAAATATGATTTTTTCTGATGATGATAGGAAAATATGTAAATTGAGATTATACATTGAAATAAATGTTAATCAGTGATAGTAGAAAAAAGTGTACAAAAATAGTTTATAAATGAAAACGCACGTTTAATATGCAAAATAAATGTGATTTAACATCACAAATGGAAACTGCAGTGTCTCGAAGCTCAACTGTAAAGGTTTCCAAAAATTCTTACTAGCTTTCAGTGCCCTGTTCAACAGAGTAATACCAGGTCAGCGAATTTATGATATAAAATGACAGGAAATCTGAGATTTGATTTATTATTCACATACATGCAAATATTGATAATTTATGACATTAATAACATGTCCTGACATATGTTAGTTATGTAACAATACACATCTGTTGCTGTTACTGTATAAATTATACCATGATAAATCCAGTATGCTAACAAAACACATTTAGATTTAATATCGCAATTAATAATATTCCATTTAAATACCCATTGACATATTAAGCTGTGCTCACAATGAAGGTATTTTATATTAAAAAGTTATGTAATGCATGTAAAAACATTACTGTATCAAAGATAAAATAGCATGTGAAACATGTCAAATATATATGTAATTCTGTTTTTGCAAGTGTTCTACCATTTGATTTCATTTGAGCATCTGTGTGTAGTGCTTAAAATAGGAATAAAAGTCAATATGCCAAGGACCAGATTGTCCTGTATTTTGAACTTATGGTTGGAAATCTTATACCTTTTATGTTATCATGTACATTTTAAAATATTACACATATCAAAATCACTGCTTTCACTGTAGAGTACTCTTTTTTCGAAGTCAAATTTGATCCATGAAAAAGTCATTATTGGATGATATAAAATGTATTATTTTCTAAAATGTTAATAAGCTTTTATATCTGAATAAATGAATTTAAAATTAGCTTGACAGTCGATTCCAAAAATCAACAAGAATTTTTCAAGAAACATGTATATGTGCATGAACACTAGAATTTCTGGTGTCACAAGGAAATTGTATATTTGAACATTTGGATTCGTGATTAAATCTATGTGTAATAACTAGGACAGATCTACATGTATATACTCATCACAGTTTTCCTGAAAGAATGCATTTTGCTGTTCAATATCCCAGGGAATATTTTTATTCATTGTTCGCAGTTACGCAAAATTGTGTGTACATTTGTAACTTATGTACCGAAATAATAATTAATATACATTTTCAAGGAAGCAATTTGCATTGGCCATATACAATGATGTTGTACAAAATGTTTACCATCAACATTGTTTATTCACAACACAAAGCATCAGAAGTCTGTGAGAGTTAGCCTAAAAGTTCAAATTTATGTATAAGGTAGTGTTACAGTGTAGTTTACAGCAGGTAGTAAAAAGGCCATTATCTGCAACTGATACTAATTGTATAAGTTGCTGGTAGCCAGTAAGTGTAGGATTTGTAGTGGAATTCTGAATAAATAGCACTAATATCTCAACTATGTTAATAATAGAGTAATTGACCTTCAGTGGTGCTCTTTTAACTGAAGTGTTCTACATGTATTTCTATACAGTGAAATTTTATTTGATTCAGAATAGTATAGACAGATCACTGCAGTTGCTGTAACAGTACTGTACCATACTCATGAATATTCATGAGTAAATATGTTGTGTATTTCAAAATGAGACAGTAAACATTAATCATGGCATCCTTAGAAAAAAAAATATTTTCAATTTATGAAATAAAGAGTAATGAATTATTACTTGTGAACAATTATTAAGTATGAATATTAAGTAGACAAGTTGATAACTTATAATATACAAGATCATTATTAATAACAAGATCATCATTAATAAAAAAATCACCATTAATATCTTGCCTGTTAAAGCCTGTTAATAGTGTTATGTTTGACATAAATACTTTCATATACTATTATCTGTTTGATTTATTGTCTGTATGTAATATAAATTATAATGTAGCATTATTTTAACTCCATGTACAATCAACATAGATGTAGGATAGGTGTGAACAATTTCACAGGAGATTTACATTTCACAGAGCTGTTATCCTGGCAATAAAATACCAACTGCATAATTTAACCCCAATCTGATTAAGATCTGATGTAGGAACATATCTCAATTTCTTTATATATATAATATATATGATATAATATTGTTATAATGTTTTTGATTTTGAAGTGGTAAATAAAGTAAGCAAGCCATCACAGTTTGAATCAGAATTTAACCTTGTGATAAAATACCACTGCATAATTTAAACCATTCCTTTATAAAACTAACCTTCACAATCTCCTTGATTAAATCCTTCCTAGACTAACAATATCTATATATCACAGGATGCAGTCTTTAAAATAATTGTCTACATTTATTCCCAAATGAGTGGATAGATTAAATGACCATATATGGATGTAATTGGTATATTTCATTTTATATATAATTATTATTTCTGCCATTATCAAATCTTATATGATGTAATACTATACATATGCCCATTCAAAAATTAGGACTGTTCTTTTGATGACCGTAATATGTTATTAATTTCATTTCAGATGTCATTGATACTATTTACAATCTTTTCAATTCAAAATAAAATTAGTAAGTTTTAAAGGTCCATGTTGGATTAAAAGTTGAGTATCCGTCACAGTTATAGAAAAAAGTTGGTCCAGAACGAAAGACTGATACAGTAACTGTAAAATCCCTGCAGCTCCTGAAAGATAGCGTAATTCAAGACCTTACGAGTCAGGGTTTAAAATTATACCTGACACATGTGCAGGGTTTTATTTAGATAAAGAACTTAGTTGGCCAAAATAAGAAAGTAGGGGGCCAACCAGTTGTAGTACAGTTGGCCTGCTCATGCAGTGACTAGTAGGGGGTGGGTTCAGGAGGGTGTGTGCAAACTCTGATCAACAATGTTTTATACATTCAGCCTAAGTGAATTATTGAATTTGGAGTATTTTACTATTTATGAAAAGAAAATAATGAATTTATTATGTTCATACACCTATCGGCATTATTGAAAAATAAATCTTCAAAATTTAGTTAAAAGGATATATTATAATTAGTTGATACAAATTTGTACACTTAAACTAGAGGTATGTGTTATGTTGAGGTCATAGCCCTCCTGTATGTAAGTATCTGTATGTCATATAAGTGATATCAGGGAGATACAGCTGTGGGATGTTACTGGAGATATGTAAACTGTGGGACGTCACTGGTTTGTGAATGATATCAGGGAGATATGTAAGCTGTGGGAGGTTACTGGTTTATGAGTGATCATTCATAGCCGGCTAGCTACTCTTAAAATAGAATTCTTGTACAGATAACAACCGCTAGCATTGATTAATATAGTCTGTGTCTAGGGACTGTCTGGGTTCATTCTACATACTTGTTCTTTCCATATCTAGAAACCTATACACTGGTCAATTTTTTTTTGTAAAATACAAAAAAAAATTGTTTCGGTTGTCAAGAACTTTTAGTGTTCTTTCATAATATTTGTGTGAAAATGAAATCTTGCATGGTTGTGAAAGATAATTTGTCAAAATATCC
Organism: Glandiceps talaboti; assembly: GCF_964340395.1. Classification (NCBI taxonomy): domain Eukaryota; kingdom Metazoa; phylum Hemichordata; class Enteropneusta; family Spengelidae; genus Glandiceps; species Glandiceps talaboti. Next base: position 6,539,837 of record NC_135568.1, read on the forward strand.
AACTGGATGTCTTTTTTCTTATTTTTCATTGAAATGAAATTGTTTGAGCAACCTTTCCCCTATTCAGACATGTCTACTCATGTCAATTTTACATGTATGTTTGACAAGAAACAGCCATTTTCAAGAATTGTGAAACGCCCATTTTTCCATCATATTAGTAATATTCAAAAATCTACATTTCATTTGCAGTACAGTACACAAAATAAATTTGGTTTCATTTCATACAAATACGAGAGAATTTAATAAAAAAGCAAGATTTTTTTGCAGTTGGCAGTAATTTGGTATCTATAGAAATGAAATATTTCCATTTAACCATCTTTTCTATATTTCTGACAGACAACTGTTTTTCTCGGCCAAATACTAGTATAAATGAGCAATCCTGGGTCATCACATTTAGAGCTTATCTAATCAGTAGTCTGTTAATTAATTATATATGTTTATTTCATTAATGTCAATATACATTATAATGTAGCTAGGAAAACCTGGAAAAGACTTGCCTATTCTAATGAAAAACCTATTTCTTGCATATGCAACAACTATCGGTAGATGATGAGATGTCAAAATTGATGGTCATTCTGTAACATATTGACAATAGAATCTAAACTTCACATTATCGATGTTAGAATTTTGATGCATGTTTGGGTAAACACTGAAGACCGCACTTATACATTCAAGTATGTATACTGGGGAATTTAGTTACAAGTGATGTGCAGTCAGGGAGAATTAATTTGAATTATGAAATTTTTGGCAAACATTACTAGAACAAACTAAGGTTGAAAGTTGAACATGTAGCTAGAAGTACTGTATGTTATAAATATGATACTCAGTACTGAGTGATGAGCAGTCAGAGAGAATTAATTTGAATTATAAAATCATTGAGGCAAAACATTACTAGACCAAACTAAGGGTGAATGAGAGAATTAATTTGAATTATGAAATTTTTCAAGTAAACATTACTGGAACAAGTTAAGATTGAACATGTAGTCTGTAGTAGTACTGTATGTTTATATGATACTATGGAATCTACTGAGTGATGAGCAGTCAGAGAGAAATTAATTTGAATTATGAAATCATTCAGGCAAAACATTACAAGACCAAACTAAGGTTGAATGTGTAGTACTCTACAAATACAAGGAATCTACTAATGATATGCAGTCAGAGAGAATAATTAATTTCAATTATGAAATTATTGAAATAAAAGCGGTGAGTAATAATTTAGGATTAGATATCATCTGAATAATCTGTACAAACAGGTGTTTAACTTCTCACATGATTTATCTCAAATGAGATCCCTGTGGTATAAATTAGTCATACTGTTACAGCAATAGGGGATAAAGTGTATAATAGGCAGATTGATGTATGTGTAATAGATGTATAGCATTTGTCTAATGTCAGGGGTATGACCTTTCATTATGCAGGACTGTCAACTGCTTTAGTTTGGTAGACCTAGCAATAGGGAATATATGGATAACTGTAGTACATGTAATGGATAACATTTGTTTGAATATAATGTCAGGGGTATGACACATCACTTGAATGGGGGTGGGGGAGGGGTGGGAGTGAAATGAAGAGGCAAATATTGTAATATTAACAGTATTTATCAATTGTCAGGGGTATCACATTTCAGTATGCATGGAGGGGAGATGAAATGTAGACATATATTAATGTTCATGTTATAAACGATATTTGTTAAACATCAGGAGCATGACCTGTTATTATGCAGAGGAAGGGGGGGGGGAGTAGGGAGATGGGACTAGGGAAGTGAAATGAAGAGACAGATCAATGCACATCATGTTATAAACAGTATTTGTCTAATGTCTGGGGTATAACATGTCATTATAAAAGACTGGTATAACCTGTCATTTGTATAGGGTTGTCACCCTCTCTGCACTGATAAGTATTAAGGGGGATGGGTGAGAAGGCAGATTGAATGATGTGAATGTAATGGACAGTACTTGTCTTAAATGTCAGGGGCATGACCTGCCATTATGCAGGGCTATGAACCACTCTAGTGTGGTATTTGTAATTCTACACACATAGGCTGTCATCAATGCTCTATTAAAAATGCTAAATATAACCAGTTAGAACATAACAGTTTGATTTATATTAAGGTGTAAGTAATTTAAACCAGTCAGATTGTAATAAATATGAATTTAATAATGGCAGTGACATCTTTGGTATCATTAATATGGTAACTTAAGAATAGCTTAAGAAAATATGTTGAGCACAAAGCATGTACAGTGTATTTTGGCTCCATAGCTTATTTTGGGAGCCGAAATAACTTGGTGTGAATATGGAATCACTTTTACTGGTAGCAACAGACACTAGATAGATGTAAGGAATGACAATTCAGGGGTGAATAAATCATTTTGTGAACTGGTGGTCCCCGGACCAGTGCCTTAAAAAATCCAGTGGTCCTGCTGTGAAAGAATTAGTGGTCCCAGGTCCCGCTAATGTGAAACATTAAATCTTGCCTATGAATCTGTATATTCAGGCGACTTTTTAACATAGTTATTAACAGTAAGGTACTGGTCCGACGGACCAGACAAGGTAAAATTTGTGTGGTCCGCCCAAAAAAATTGCTAGTCCCGGACCCAGGACCAGTAGATTTGTTCACCCCTGCAATTAGGTGTCAACTTTGTTACTTTATCTTATAAGGGGCACAAGCTGAGTTAAAACATTTGGAGGTAATTTTGCTGCATATCTAAAAGGCACTAGTAGTATTCTACATACTGAAGCATACGTACCTATCACTTGCAATTGACTGAACTCAAACCTGGTATCAAGATATGTCGTATATGATCCGATGATGTAATTTATCATAGGTATCAAAAAAATGTTGAGGAAATCTCTACTATGTAATCAACTGTTTAAACAATTCCCAGAAGACAACTCTAATGTCATTGAAGGCATGCATTGAAATTAATATTATACTAGAATAGTTTAATTGAGGTTTTGCGTGAGTATTTTCACTTGAGTGAAAAGCTTAGAAACTCAGCTTATGCCACTACACAAAAGTGATACAGTTGTATTAAAGTACACTATTTATTTGCCAAATTAAAGTGGAGATGACGGTGCAGTTGAATAATGAATATATATATGATCAAGTCATTACCACAAAAGGAGCCATGGTATTAGTAGTAGGATATACAGCTTAGCACTCACATGCCTCACTGTATCCTATATATATTATACAGGTATGACAAGTTTGAAGCATAAATTGAAGTGTACCAGAAGTAATACTATATATATGCGATGATCGAGTATTATGTATATAAGTCAATACATGTATTATTTCACTTTTAAAATTTAAGCATACATGGTGTTCAAATATACTAAATATTACTTGTTGACTTTAATATCAATTAACAAATACCCACCACATCATAGTATATAGGATAAATGAACAATGGTTACTGTTACAGTAGTAGTTGTAAGAGTGTGAGTGGCATGTGATTATACAGTTACAAATTACCTACCAATAAAGAGAACAGAAAGTTAATACATCACCCAGCCCATAATTGATTTAGATATTAATAATGTAGACACAGAAATATGCATTTCTGATCCTTACTTAAGCAAGTAAAATTCTAATGTATACATGTATTGACAAAGGGTGTGGATACAAACACTTCAGTCAATGAATTACTACATACATTGAAAGAATAATAAACCACAGTATTTGTGTAACAAAAAGTCTCTGGTTACAGTTTATCCAACTGCAGCCATCAGACCGTGGACGAACGGAACCTGTTACAAACAGCGAAAGTAAACAACTGAATTGGATTAATAACACTAATTGGCAGAACAGGTTGGAACAGTAAAGGCTTGTATTCCATTTCATGGGTTGATAAGAACAGTTTTATGGCTGCTTTGTGTGTACATAAAATGCCATGGGAACTTCAAATTTGTTTGTGAATGTGGACAATTATGTAAGAGTATGTTCTTATCAAATGATGAAATGTAATGTAAGTCTCTGTACTTCCAACATGCTGTACCAAGTGTTATTAATCTGATTCAGTTGTTTACTTTTCCTGTTTGCAACAGGTTCCATTCATCCACGCTTTAATGTTGGCAGTTGTAACAAGGCGAGGACATGGAGGGGTGGGATCTTTTGACAGTGCCATTGCAGGTCTAGTGTACAGGAGTTGTAGAAAAGAGAGTGATGAAAAGATATGATGAAGGGCTTGTAAATTTAAAATAAATTCAACATCATAAAATAAAATTATATAGATTATACATTTAAAAATTAATAAATTTCAGACTTATGGTATCATATATCTATATGTTTTATATATATGTAAATTGTATTATGATAATTTATATGCAGTACATGTAGGAAGTGTCTGTTGAATTGTATTTGTATGTGCTTCACAGACAAGCTAGTTTCAGTGTTGAAATGTTAATGAGTGAAACAATATATTAATAGTGCTGATGTAGTAAATATAAATTTGATATGTTATATGTAAAAGCAGTATTGTAACAGTCATCACTAACCTCCCCTCCCCTCCCCTCCCTTTCCCTCCCCCAAAACATACATACATACATTTATGGTAATTGTAATTAACCAAAATTGTCCTAAAGTGGGGTTATCATTATTTGTAAGTGTCAGTTATATTATTAAAATAATGAAAATTTTGTCCTAAATTTCAGGGACGTGTCAAACTGTGATGATGACACATTTTCAAAATAACATGTCATGTTTTGGCAAATTTTAACAGGTTATAGTTTGACTTCACTGTTCACGTCAGTAATAACTATTTGTAATGATAATACAACATATCTCTAGATTATTTCATGTGTTATATTCTTGACTTCACAATGTAAATATTGATAATCACAGTTATCAGAAATCCAAACAGGTGGTTCACATTCAATTTACATGTACATGAAAACGTGTACAAGATTTACAGCGTTGTAGTCATGTGATAAGATAATATATTCCTGTAAGTATGTCAAAGGCAAGCCCAATTTACATTTGTTAACTCCTGCCATATATTTGTACTAATTTAGTTCAAAAACAGCTTGAATTTCTGACTAGTTTCAACACCTAAGCATGTGATACTACAGGTATAGATTTATGATAGAGATGGTATATGTATCATAGATTTGAACTGAAGAAACAGTCAAAATTTAAAGAATAAACCCCTTGGCATAATATATATCATCCTATCTTATACATGATACAGTCAACATATATACTTTTTCTACTACATTATTAGACATTCTGCATTTTATTCACACACCGTTTCTTAACGAATACATAGCTCAAGATTTCAGAAAGCAATTCTTATTCCTATTGTAAATCTTGCCATTGAAATAAAAATACAAGTAATCATCACATAGCATATTTACAGTACATCTAAGAGTAGAAGAAAATCACCTGAGTTCTACGTACTGTGAAATGAATTCTTTGAATTCGTTATGTTTTACATTTTGTATCTGTTGTACTTTTGACCTCAGATGTTTTCTTTACAATTTTATTGAGTGAATGTGAAATGCATCTAGAATGTCTAATAATAGTAGAAATTAAATAGTAAAATAAGTTGATATAATGATGTATAATGTTTATATGCTAAAATTATTGTTGAATGCCATTTATAATGAAATGAATTCTTTTAAATTAGTTGTATGTTTTATAATATGTATATATGTCGTTTACCTTTGACCTCAGACATATAAATTATTATAGACAAACTGTCCTGACCAGAAACAATTCTTTTTTTTTTTTTTTGCCAAATCTACATGTATGTATGAAATATAGATACAAAGCTATTATGTTATGGTAAAGGGTCTAAATAAATATTTATTAGATGTTGTTACATTCACAATAGGATTAATTTTGACATCTAGAAATATTAAATTAACGAGATGTAATTTTCATCAGATATCTGCCAATCAGTTACTACAAGTTTATCATTATTATTATATATTGATATTAAAGTATATGTTTATTTGGGGTGGGTCAAATAAGTGTTACTTTTTCTGTACTAAAAATGAAAAGTAATTTAAACATTTCTCTCTCCAAACAGCTTCTGTAGAACAGCTCATAAAAAATGCAGATATAAAAAGTACCAGGTAGATAGACAAAATAGAAATTAAAAAAAAGGAAAAATATTTCGAGTGTAGATAAAAAGGAAAAGCTACTAGATAATATATTCTAAAACAGTGTTAGAGCTAATAGCATCCTGATCTTTCATTCATGACTATCTATGTACGTAAAACCTGAATGCTTATTTAGTACCTGCAAGGTACAGGAAATGTATGCATAGAATAATATAACAATAAATTTTAATCAAGGATTTTGCATACTATTTGATATGCTAGTCCAGGCAGTAGCTGAGTCAGTATCAACACAGAATATACAATATGCTAATAACAGTCACTTCAGACATCATCTCCAAGGACATTTCATTGACATCCAGATAGCTAAGAATGAATGTAGACATTAGTCATTTTATGGCGTGTGGTGTGTCTAATTTATTTGACTGTTTTCCTGACAGGGAAAGGTTGGATTCAGAGAAGGAACATCAACAAGGAGTGGCCTGCCTATGGAAAGGATTCATCAATACAACGTGTCCTGTCAATTTTGATATTTTCCAGAAGAAAGTCGTTAATAAGATCTCATTAGGTAGTAAACATTGTGCTTTCCTTGTGGACCGCCATGAAGTCTACTGTTACGGATCGGGGGAATTTGGACAAATTGGGAATGGGAAATTTGATGATGTGACTGGAAAACCTGTCCTTGTTCGGGATTTAGCCAGTGAGAATGTTATTGATGTTGCCTGTGGGGCTAATCACACAGGTGTGGTGTGTTGTGATGGAATTGTCTTCTGTTGGGGTGACAACAGTGCGGTTCAGTGTGGGACTGATAAAGAAGATAAAATCGCACGGCCACGTCAGATTGAAATTATTAATTCGGACGGTGATGATCCTTACATGACGCAAATCGCATGTGGCGAAAATCACACATTAGTGTTGAGTAATTATGGTGAAGTATGGGGTTGGGGAACAGGACCACAAATCGGACTCGGAACGGCAAATAATCCCGTGCCAACACCACAAAGAGTAGATGCTATGAGAGGTAAAAAAGTTCTTTCTATATCCTGTGGAAATTTGCATAGTCTCGCTATCGTGCAAAAAACGAAAACTGGAAGATCGCCTGCAAAGCCTGATGATGTATCCTACTGCCCTAAATGTAACCAAGAACTTTACAGCGTATCTGATCAGAGTGATATTGTCGTTATTGCCGACCATAATTGTCCTGACGAAATAAGTCTACGTTCCACAGGTATGTCAATAGACAGTCTAGACGCAGCGTCAATTAGTTCATCAGTGTTTTCGGTCTCCACTGTTAAAGCATCTCCGTTAAAGAAAAGCAACGTATCGGGGAAAATAATCACTGAAGATGACGCTAAGTCAGAGGGTAGTCAAGGAACGTACACGTTAGAAGACACTGCCAAGGAACTTGAAAATCTTGAAGACACAGACGCAGTAGATGGGGAAGCAATGGGAGGTGATGAAATGGACAATTATCCAGACGAGCCAACGAAAAACTTTCCAACAAGCCGAGCAGCGAAAGAATTCATCAAAAAACAGTTAGCAGTCGCAACACCAAGTAAAGACAACAAGCAGACAAAAGGTCCAAGTGAAGAGAGAATTGTAGCGAAACTACCACAGGTGCTTCGTACTAGGTTCAATAGTTTTCTGAGTACGGGTACCGATACAGCGACATCATTTGTAGCTAAGTTTATCCACTCTGAGAGTAGCGAGTCACTACAGGATCTGGTTAATCAAGAAGGCAGTCAGACAGCAGCGTCAGGGATTAATTCCATGAATGCTGCAACACCTCGCAAAGCATGGATTGATGAATCAACAGCAAGTCTTGATGATATTATTCAACAAACTGAAGTATGGAGTTGGGGCAAAGGAAGCCATGGTCAACTAGGACAAGGTGATTTACTTGACAGGTAAGAAAATAATTAAATAAGAAAAATTCACATTTGGTCTGATTTTAATGAAAATTACAGCAAATTTAATACTTACAAATGGAGATTTCTACTCACAGAGTCAAATATTTCCTGGAAGCTAATCTCAAATATTTGCTAATGTTTTGTCTGGGGTTTACTACAATTGACTGTTGTCGAGTGTCAATGTCGTTAGGCATTAAATTTGGTTCAACCCTATGCTGGGCGAAGTGTAAATGTCAGTAGTAATCCATCACAAATTGACAGGCTGTTGTCATCGCTCATTAATATTCATTGGTACAGCTGAACTGATATGATATGCAAATGTCCAACAGAACTCCCTCCAGTCTGCTTAAACTAAAATCACGTGGGGATGCGACGTCATCATGTTTATATGAATGCTGTAGGAGGAGCACAGAATTCTGTGTGAGAGTAACAGCATTGACTAGACGTAATATGTGAAGATAACGTAGTGTAAAATCAGAATACGGCCATCAGGAACTAGACTAACTCAAACCTTGTATTAAGACATAATAACTTGATCAGTTTGTAGCACGTTAAACTTTCTGCTTATGTTTTTTTTTTTACCTTTATTTCAGAATTGTGCCAACAGTGATCAAAGCCCTAAGTGCAAAGAACGTTATCAAGTTAGCATCTGGATCATCTCATTCACTAGCACTAACAAGCAGTGGACAGGTTTGTACATCTATATAGATTTGTTTACAGAGAGTTTGCAATACCTGGAAAATTTGATATCAACCTTGTAGTGAGTTCTTCTTTCTACTCTCGTAATTGAGGCTTCGGTTTACAGAGACAGGCATAAATTAAAACTATAGTCACAGTGTCTATATCATTGGTGTTTATGATATGTATCTTAAAATTTGCATATTATTTTAGGTGTACTCCTGGGGATCTAACAATGATGGTCAGCTTGGTCATTCAGGACAATTAGCACCCAAGAGAGTCAAAGTAAGTTGGATATCATATCTACCTTTTGATATATGTTTGTCTTTTTTTAATATATACTTGTAGATACATCCTTACCAAGAAGCAACAACATGTCATGGTTTGTTTGTTGTTTTTACTTTTATATGAACAATTACATTTTATAGTGCTCATAAGAATGGTAAATATGATAGCTTGGGAGTAGAATTTGGTAAGAAGATTTGGAATGCATCTATCTATAGGTCAATTTTAGAAGTATGTTGTATCAAAATTAACATTGATTTTAGCAAGTCTTTCTCACCAGTTACCAGTTACCAGTTAATGTTTATGTCACATCACATATCTGGATTTATCACTGCATGGATGGAAAGTGTTCCAGTCTACAGTAGCTGCATGTAGTGTGAATTTAGTTCTATCTATTTGTAAATTTTTACTCTTCTTCTTGGAGATCAAAGGCATCAAGACAAACTTTTCAACCTGTGCCATGATTATTACAATGAGGTGTTTACTTATCTGTTGACAGGTGCCATCTAATGTACCAGTCTGGGATATTGCAGCTGGTACAAACCATACAATGTTACTAGCAGATGGTGTATCATTTCAACCTGATGTGTTCTACATAGGCAGACAACCTGGGTAAGAATATGCCATAGGCCAGTCATCAGAAAAACAAAAGATTATTCAGTTTGACCACTAGGAGGCCATAATACAGAGCTGGCCACCCTTATGGTTGTCATTAGAGTAGTGAATAGTAACAGCTTTTCAGTATGAGTAATGAACAAGCCCCAGTTCGATCATGTTTTGTCCAAAAATTATTTTTACCATGTATAAATATAAACTTTCTGTGTCAACCCAAGACATTCACATGGCCACCAATACCAAATTGGTTTATTACCAAAATCACTGTGTGCTCATTGTTGTCATGGATTTTCATAGAGGAATTGTTACATTGTTCACTACGCATTCATGTTGGCAATAACCCCCATGAAGTTAGGGGGCTTTTTATACCTCTGGCTTGCCTTGAAATCAATCTTGTACAAGTTGTAAGACAGTAAAGTTTACTTTAAAAGTTTACCTCTGATATAACTTATAATGTAGACTTCAAGAACTTCAGCAGTTCCTTCGACCACAGTCAGCAGATAAAGACAGCAGTAAAAGAAAGTCTATATCCAAGGGACCTACCATTAAATATACACCAAGAGTTAAACAACCTGAGAGACTTGGATTCATTAGAAAGGTAAGATATCATGAAATATTTGATAGAAAAGACAAAGTCAAGAATTTATGTTGTAAAGAATGGTAAAAACTAACATGTCAAAGCTGATGTAATGCTACTAGCATAAAGGCACACTGGAGAAAAAGTATCAAAATGAAAACTTAAGTTTATTCAAAAGATCTGGAAATGATTTTGAAAAATTGTTTCACTTGATCAACCTAGTACCAAAATCATTTTGTGACACAATTGTTGTCATCATATTCATGGATACAATATGAATTTGTTTAAAGATTTCAAAAATTATGTTCATAAGTGTAGAACATAATAAATTATTAATATTCATTGCTCAGATGTCAATTGTGATTGGCCTGAACTTCTGACTGATGATTAATTGAACCAATCATATTGAAGGAAAGTGATAATATACCAACCCCAACCCCCCCTCCACACACACACACACACACACACACACACACACACACAGACACACACACACACACACACACACACACACACACACACACACACACACACACACACACACACACACACATGACAAATTTAACCAATCACAATTGGGAGGTACTCCATAATGTGACTAATTTTACCAATCATATGACTGCTTTCATCTTAGCTTGGATGGGTGAGAAGTCTGTCAGCAGCTGGTGATCAGTGTGCATGTATTATTGATAAGAATGAGACTGGGTTTGTAGCCATACTTCATGAGTTTGCATCATCAGAGAGATCATTCTATCAACAACTTTCTACACTACGAAACCAGGTGTTGAAGTCATTGCTATCAGCAGGTGAGATAAGGGCTATTAGTATGATGTATATACTAGTATTCAGTTTTCCTTGGCACATGATAGATGTTAGAGAATAGAGAGGTTGCATAGTGTAATTTTTGGGAGTGTTCAAAATAGGTAATATCAGGATAGAAGTGTGCCCTTGTGTCGATCAACTTGACATTCTTGTTAACCTTGTATACTGATAAGTTACTACTTTGATATCAGTGTGGTCATATCAATCGCAATAATTAATGCTGATTAAATGACAGAACCCAATGACATGTGAGTGCAAGAGTGACGTACTCGGGGTATTTGCATGAGTGCGTGCGGTGGTCTTTGCAGTTATACTTTCAAGCATAACAAGTGAAAGTGTTGCAGAAAACACCACAAGCCCAAGTGCAAATATTCCTGATTACCCACAGTGGCATGTGCAAGTCATATGGTGTTGTGTTATTATTACATATATAAGTTTATCCATAACAGCAAAATTATGTGAAAATCATACACTCTGATCACATGATTTTGTGTGTGTGGAATGATTGCATACTTATTTGCATATCATTTGCATAGTGGTGTGTAATGATATAGCACTAGTATGCATGCACACCAGTGCAAGTAATCACTGGTACATATTTAATAATTGAAAATTAGATTTCAAAAATGTCCCTGACAACTTTGGAAAACTCTTGACTAGCAAAGACATCACTATGTGAACATTTAGTTGAGTACAACTAAATGGGTACAATTCTATCTACAGGGTACAATTCTATCTCTTTGTTTTCTACTTCAGAGTTTTTCAAGACTCTTGAATCCACTGTGTATGGTCCTCCTCTGAAAGACATCACAGATTCCCTGACAGCGATTGTCAGTCATGTAGGACGCAACTCTCTACAACTAACATCAGTTGTGCAAACCAGTCTAGAAGTGTTTGATCTCAGTATTCTACGTAATTACCGTGAGACCATTGAAGTGTTTGAGAAGTATAGTAACTTCTTTACTGATCTCACTGCCATTGGTGTCTTTCAACATATTGGTAAAAATCTCACGTGAGTATCACACCCCTATTGTTCTTGAAATTTGGTATGGCCTTGTTGTTGTTCATTATGGGTATTCCATTTTGATGGAAAAAGGGTATAAAGAAGGTAGATTGTTGTCTATGTATGTGCAAGTTTGTTGCAGAAGCTATACTCGGTCCAACTACAATGGTGATTCAACTAGGAGACATGAACTTGAGAAAATGTAAAATTGAGTTTGGTTAAAGAAATGACAAGTCCATTTGTCTGCATTAAGTTTTATTACCAACGTTTCAACCTCACACAGGAGGTCTTCTTCACCTCACACAGGAGGTCTTCTTCAGGGTTGAGTAGTATTGTGTGTGAAACTAGTAAAAACTGGCAGTAAAAGTTGATAATAAAGTTTAACATAGACAAAAGGACTTTTTACCAAACCCTATTTCTTAGTTGATTCCTTGCGACACAAGAAATAACACTTGTCACTTTTATCTTCACGATGAACATTGTAAATAATTACCATTTTTATATGATAGTCCTTACCCACAATTAAAATTATGGTGCTCATAGCAGTGCACAATGACTATACATGGTACTAACCTATAATGGTGCAGCCATTAGCCTTGATCAACCCATGTGAATCATACAATCCATGCATCCAAGCACACTGCTTTAAATCCTTCAGATAACACTCTCTATCCTACCAGGTCCTCATTGATAAATCTGGCATGACTGGGGCACAGTGTGGTTCAAATCTTGTCAATGTATTTTAGCCAGTCAGAAGCAAATTGTAGCAACTCTGATTGAATCAACAAGGCATAAATTGGCACACTCAAACAATTCGACCATCATGACTCCCATACCGGTACTCATTACCACAGATTTGATTTGATTTATAACTCAGTCTTTTCAATGAATCTATACCCAAACATAAGACTACACACAGTGAAGTGTTATACTTCATGTTCAGTGAATTACTACCAATTATCACACACACCCTGACACACCCAGTCACTGATTTTGCAACCTTCTGTTTTCAGTGAATTCTTGGCTAAACAAGAAACAACTCTAAATGAACTGGTGAGTGAAGAAGAGAAACAACCAAACAGTGCTGCTGCCTTTCATTATCTGATGTTGACTCCAATCAGACGTGTCAAAGACTATAGCAGATTGATTGGTAAAATTATGCAGCATTTCACACCTGTAAGTATATAGCTGGATTCTTTCATATAAAATTGGGGGTTTGGGTGGGGGGGAGGGGGGATTCTGACAAAGATTAGAGGATGGAATGATGGGTGGGGGGACAGGGCGATGTGAAGCTATTACAAGGTTGTCACTGATTGAAAGACATACATATACTGTATCTCTCATTAACAATACAGCCAACAGATTCCTTTGTTTTCTAACCAATCAGAATGCACCTTATAAAGTGATTCATATTATCTGACCAATCAGAATGAACCTTATAAAGTGCTTTACATTATATAACCAATCAGAATGAACCTTACACGGTGCTTCACATCATCTAACCAATCAGAATGAACCTTGTAAACTGCTTCACATCTAATCATTCAGAGTGAACCTTATAAAGTGCTTCACATTATCTGGGTTGGGGAGGGGTGGCTTTATCTGGGTGGGGGATGGCGTGGCTTTTGAGAACAACATTATTAAGTTTTGTCACTCTAAGGATCTTTTTAATTCACAAAGTCCAGTAGTCTCTGCTATAATGATGTGTGGGTACAGTTGATTACAAGTAAATGGCTGGAAAGGAAAAGTTGGATGAAGTCTTTTGATTTCTCTTTGTGTTTCTTCAGAATACTGTTGAACACAGTCAGCTGAGAGAGGTTGGCTCAACATGGGAAACACTGAAAAATGTCACGAATACCAAACTAACAGAAGCCGAGAACACTAAGGCATTCTGGGAAAGTTGTCCACCAAAGCTAGCAGTAAGTATCAAAAAATAAAATTAAAAAAAATAAGAATTTTTTTTTAAAATTCAAATGTTTTGTGAAGTTGAATTTGTTGGCTATTACAATCATTGTAATAAAATTTGAGATTAAGCCCCCTCAGAAAATCCAAGATTTAAAAAAAAGTTCTATGGATGTTACAAGCTAGTCAGTTTATGGACTATTCTAATATGGCCAATGCCAACTACAGAACATGTTTGACTTGTTTGTATATTTATAAGTCTGAAAAAAATGTATTCAAGATAATCAACGTAAAGTAGTAAACACAGACATTCAACAACAGAAAATGAAAAAGTTTAAAATCAAATAAGATGCAGATTCAATGGGCTTTGCCTTCAGAGTATTTGAAAAAAGATATTATGTATCACGTGAAGTACCTTGTACATGTACATGTATATTGGATTCTCACTCACTTTCAATGGTTATGACTCTGTGTTGTTCTAGGAAGCTCTGAAGAAACCAGGTAGACGAATTGTAAAAGACAGTAAATCACAACAACTGACATTATCTAGTGCTTCCAGATTCTCTAGTCATTGGTTTGTACTCTTTGATGAAGTCTTTGTCCATGCACAGGTATGTAATTTCTTTGTCCATGCACAGGTATATGTTCTCGATAATTTCACCTCTTCATCGTTTGTCCATGCATAGATATGTATTTGATTATTTCACCAGATATAGCATGTATCTCTGTCAGTCTGATATCCCCATATGAATACAGAGTTCATTTCAAATGAAGGTAGAATAATCTGTCTAATGATATTTCATTCACTGTCATTTATCCTTAATATCATCTATCATTTTGTTTACGCTTAATTATGTTTGTTTCGTTATGTACTTTTTGACTGTAAAATTCCACTGTTCAATAGTGTATTGTCCATTATCAATAATTTAAATTCAAAGTCCATACTGTTATTTTCATTGCATAGAATTATTGTGATGCAAATGTTGATCCCTCTCTAAGTAGAACTCATGTACCATCAACTATTTTCACACACACACACACACACACACACACACACACACACACACACACACACACACACATGCACTCACATACATGTACACACACATGTGCATACATATGTACACATATCCATACACACACATACATACACAACACACACATACATACATACACACAAACACGCATACATACACGCATATACACAATACACACACACACACACACACACACACACACACACACACACACACAATGAAAGTCACAATTTACAGATTACCATAATTTATAACCTTTTATTTTAAATAGTGCACTTATATATATCCATGCTAGCATTGCTTTAACAAACCCTTAGTCATTGGAATTATTAGCCCCCTTTATTGTAGTAAAGCATGTTATGAAGTATTTCCTGCAGTGCTGGGTTGGACAGTTTGCCGCATCTTGCCACTAGAGGGTGCTATTTATCAGAAAGGTCAAATTAATATTTCTCGATCAAATGAAAATTCATCTGTGTTGGTAAACTATAGTATCGAATTAAACTTTTGTTCCGAACACAAACTTGAAAATTGTACCAAAAATTTTTGACTTCACACTTCAGTCTTTGTCAAGAAAGAAATCAGTCCCTGTCTGTGGAATGAAATCTGTTGACAAAGACTGAAGTGTGCAGTTGAAAATCTCTGGTACCATTTTCAAGTTTGTGTTTGGAACAACAGTTTAATTCGATACTAATATCTCCTTTGATATGTGTACTTCAATGAAATTATTCCAAGAGTCCATTCTGGAAGAGAAATTCAGAAATTCTCAAAACATTTTTGGATATGTTTATAGTGGATATTGAAAGTCTTCAATGGTGTAACCTAATACCTTGTACACCGATGATGTAAATATGAATTACCCATCCTCCTTTGCAACATTGCAATACTCCTTGAGGATGCTATATTGTTGCAAAGGAGGCTGGGTAATGAAGAGTACTATTTGTATGTGTGATCTGCTGCTTAGCATCCCATTCTTGCATTTGAAATTTTAATAACACTTTTCATCAATACATTTTCCTGCCAAAATTTGTTGTTAAAAACTTTCTACATTTTCATGAATTTTTCAAACAACTGAAATTATATTTAGGTAAAAACAGAAAAGATGTGTGTTTTTATTAAGAGAGAGGTCACATTGTGTGACAAAGTGTTGAGAAAGGAACACAAGAATGAAGTTTGTGAAAATAATTGATGTGCTACAGTGATGAGAGCCGTACAGACACTAACTAATTATTAAAGTATGTCATAATATTAACTTTGTTCTTGGTAAAGATTGTCTAAAATAATCCATTTGTAATCCTCGCTGCATCATTCTCACCTCAAAATCTGTATTCATTCCATGTGGATCTTCGATTAATCATTTTCTGACCTTTGACTGACCTTTCAACTATGACTTCTTGACCTTTCTTCTAAGCATGACAGCAAGAGTGGGATAGCTAGGCCAGGATCAAAAGACCAGGTATTTCCCATATTTCATCATGTGCATGCTGTCCGTTCATGTCACCATTACTGCCTCTGTTCCATCCTAATCCATGGTGCTTTTATGGGTACAAGAAGCTGTCTGTCTTGTTTTCGATGTTCTGTACATCAACTTTTGGATTTTCTCGCTTCCGTCATTCTCCTTCAAATTGGAGTTTGAAGAAACTTCTCGTGATTCAAAATGGTGTACTTTGCACTGTGTTCATAATTTGACACTTTCTGACTATTCCGGCATGTGATTGGTCAAGTCTTATCATGTGATATTCATGGTTAATCACATGACATCCATGTGTCATTAACTAACCAATCAAATTGCACTTTAATACTTGTTTCCAGGACAACTCTATCTCCAGTATTAGCAGTGAGGTAACTTGACACAATATAACTCACATGAGGCCAAACAATCCAGTAAAAAAATTGAAAAAATTTTCATCCATAAATATGCGAATGTTTAGTTTTGACAGCAGACATGTACTGCATGCATGTGTAGATATTGTAATAGTTGGTGTTCTGTAGTCTAAGTGTATGCTGCCAACAAGCTCACAATGTGTAGCAGCTGAAATAAAACTTAATCAACAGCAGTCATGCATTTCAGTGCTTTCCCACATATCACCAGCTTATGTGAACATGTACTTTTATAATTAATGTTATGGTGCCCTGTCAGCATTGGTTTTATGTAACTTGCAAAATTGAAGTTTTTAGGATCGCTGCGAAAAGTGCAAAGTGTCATTATTGCCAGGAATGCATGTAAAAATCCCGAGTTCCACAGGACAGCATGAATCTGAATAGTAAAATCACCCAACCCTATGTACACATGTCAAATCATAGCTTTCTCAAACACCGTAATATAAGTTGTAGAAATTGTACCATTTTGACAGCCAGTTAATACTCTGTTTTAGATATTGTTTTTTGTATTTGGTCATCAGAATGGTAACTGTAACCATAGACAGTGGAGGGAACCACCTTCTATGGTGTAACAGTGTTAGTGATTATGTCTGGTATAGAGACATAGTTTTGCAATTGCCTTCCTGACACTGGTGGCGCTCTAACGCATAATTAAGATAAATTGTACTTTTGGACACAGAATTCTTTATTTCGTTTCTCTAGTACAAAGCCACAAATCTTTTGAAAGCAGATATACCCAGTATGTTCAAGCAGAAAGACTTAACACTAAAGGATGTGAGTAGAGTGTGAACAAATCTAAAAGATTCATCAAAAACGTATTACTGACTTTGAGTGGGTGTCATGTGACATAGGGTGTCATGTCATGTGACAGTATCATGTCATGTGACATAGGGTGGCATTTCATATAAGAATCACAGTTTTTACAGCACATCATTTTTTTCTCCCTTGTAAAATGAACACTTATTCAATAGTACAGAGAAGTATGTCAATTTCAATGTATATTTCATGAGAAATTTGCATGTACATGTGTACATATCGGATGCAATGATAAAAAAATAAATAAAATTTTGCTTACATTTATGATAGTTTACTTATCAAAAATTTTAATTTTCAACTTTTCTCAACATAGGTAAAATTAATTTTGTTTATTTCATCCAATGCCTGGCTCTGCCATATGTTTTTGATTAAAATATTGATTTAATAAAAAATTTGAAAACAAAATTTTTAGTTTAAATTTTTCGGTTTATTATGTATGTTTTTGTATATACTTTCCTGCTATATCACATAAAAATATAGCAAATAATTTCAAATATTGGAAATTATTTACCACGTATTTCTAAATAGTTTTCTTAATTTTTGTGATGAATTATTCGGACTAAGAAATCCATAGTATCATCTTCACCAACTAACATACTGGGGGAAAAACATCAATCGTCATGGTTACATTGTCTGTTAACATTCCTGTCCAAAAGTACAGGTCAAAGGTTATGTGCATGATGTGTTTCAACTTTTCCAAAAGACCAATAAGCCATTGAGATGGTTTGAAATAATCTTTTATGAAGGAAGATTCAGCAATATTGATGGACGCAATATGAAAAAAGAACAACCCACAATTTAGTCTCGCAGAGTTGCTTACCAGCTAGGGTTATCATGCTTTCAGTGTAGAGAGTGGTAGGCCTAGTCAAAAAGTGACTGATGGAGTTGACGTTGTAAGTAAGACAACGAAAAGCCAAATCTCCAAAATGGATTGTGGGTCTTTTGGAAAAGGAGGTAAACACATTTGTAAAAACTATGTGCTTGTTTTGTTTGCATGGCTTGCATTTGCAAAGTAATGAATAGTGAAGCAGATATAGAACAGTCACCACTCATAGACAAAGATACAAATTTGGTGTAAGTTAAGGAGTCATACCCTATGCCAATCCCTCAACTTAACCATAACCTGAACTCCCTAGCTTTAAACAAATATGCATCTTTTAGATAGTTTGGTCGACTGTTCTACAAAATTGCCAACATATGCATATCAAAGATGAAAATAATAACATGGGTTAAGGTTTATGAATAGACAACATAAAACATAAATATCACAGTAGATGACAAGTTTTTATTTCATGTATTTTTTTGTAATTTTCAGTCATTTGCATCACATCAAGTGTACCCATTGGCCACAGTATGGGCAGAAGCTGTACCAGACTCGGAGCAAGCACAGTAAGTGTGTTATTGTTTTCTTGAAATATTACATGTAACAAATTAGCTCAGATTTATTCCAGGTAGAGTACAGAGTATCCAACACTGGTGTAAGTAGGACATATTTTATCAATTATCATGCATGTGATTATTTGTCATAATTTTATTTATGAAAAAACTCCAGTAGCTTAACTTTTTATTCGGTGAAAAACATGCAAACTTTCTAAAAATGGGAAGTTTAAATCATTGTAATTTCTAATTAGCTAAATACCCCAATAGTTGTTGATGTGGCTCCATACTGCTGGTACAGCTATGTGCACAAGCCAGTCCTAGGTATGTGACTGTTAGTGTTACAGGAGTGTGAAAAGTTCCCTGTGTAGTTTTGTTGATGTACTTAGTACACTAGCTTGATGCCCATGTGTAAACTAACAAATAAGTGGTCCTGATCGTTTCAACAAATATTAATTGTTTTGGATCTGGATAGAGTCTCATTAATTGTAATTAATATATATGTCAGTAATCAGAACAAGATATTAAAACAAGTTTAAAATAACTACAGAAGTTCTGAAAAAAAGTGTTTCCTGTTATAGCTACTGGGGTATTAATATACCCAGTCTAGGTCCTGACAGGGAAAGTATTCTGTACTACAATGTACTCCATTATTCTACTCCCAGTCTAGTCAAGGTCCCCAATGATTGCACATAATTCTGTGCACCCTCCCACAGGGTTCATATAAACATGATGATGTCCTCGTGTCCCCACGTGATCTTAGTTTAAACAAACTGGAAGAGTTAGACATTTGCATATCATTATCACATGCTAAATTCCTGTGATAGTCAAAACATGGTCAAAACAGCTGTATCAAATGAATATTAATGAGTGATGACGACAGCCTGTCAATTTGTGATGGATTACTACTGACATGCGCCTTTCGTTCTTCGCTCACCATGATGTTCAAACACACTTGACACCTTTTTTGGGGACCTTGAGTAAACTGGGAGTAGAGTAATGGAGTACATTGTAGTACGGAATACGTTCCCTGTCAGGACCTAGACTATGATATACTTTGCATGTTCATTTTTTCATTGCATGATATTGACAGTAATACATACATGTCTTCATTCACAGCACTGTTGTTGATGGCAAAGAAACACCACCTACTAAAAAGGAAACGTAAGAAAAAACAACAATCGTGGTCTGTTTTCAAAATATCATCTCTATCACCGTAGAGAGTTAGCAGCTTGTAATATCACCTGTTTCATTACAGCAATATGATACTAACAAGTTTTCCTTCATAGGCTAACATAGAAGCTGAATTCTTGGCTGTCCAATATCCCACAAATATCAACCGTTAACTTACATGAATGTGGAAACTGGAGTTTTATAAATTCTCTGATTGATTGATTGATTGATTGATTGATTGATTGATTGACTGACTGACTGACTGACTGACTGACTGACTGACTGACTGACTGACTGACTGACTGACTGACTGACTGACTGATTGATCAATCGATCGATCAATCGATTGACAAAAATATGGGTATCTATGGTGTAGAGTTCAGAGGCGCTGTACAGTCAGAATGCTCTGGAGAATAGATATATCTTTTTGAAGGCGTTGGTTTTGTCCAATTTCTAATGGCTGTGTACTCCATAGATGAGGTGCAGCACGTGAAAATGCACACTCACCAGATGTCGCTAATTTTTACTTGGGTCTGTAAGAAGTCAATGAAAAGTCAGTGCCAATACCAAAATAGTGATTAAGATTACTAACTTCTGAAGATGCCAAAAAGAAAAATTAATTCTGTACCATGGCAGACAAATGACCTTGAATCATATACTAAGGACACAGTAATTGTAATAATTCACTACTTCCTGTAACAACTCACTGCTTTGAAAGTCATCTAATATTTCACAATAAACATATTCCTAATTCCCTTCCATCTTGAATCATCAAATTGTTTTAATTCTGTTTCTACCTTCATCAACCTTAGATTAGAAGACATTGCATTATTTCCATATACACCCCAACATAACTGTACATTGCCTTTATCTTGAAGCATTTAAGAAAGCGTCCCCTATACCAGTAACACCAGTGCTATTTTAGTTACAGCTGACTTAACTCAGAGAACAGATACACAAATTTTGAAATAAAAACCCACATAAAGAAATTATTGTATTATTAGGCAATATTTGTTGATTGCCATCAGTTTGTTTATAAATTTTGGTACACAATAAATTACTTCAAGTTCAAGGGTAACTGGAATCAGAAACAGAATTGAAAACTTTGATAGTTCAAAAATGAGTCCATTCATAATAATAACATATTTCTACTCTACAGCTTTCTAAATAAAGACCAAAGTTTCAGTCCCAGGTTCTTGCATTAGTGTTATCTTATCAGTAGTGCCATAGGATTACATAGGATTATTCTTTTGTTCTGGACCAACTTTTAGCTCTGTTAAACAATCCTAACCCAAGCTGGTCTTTTAATATAAATGGATGGTGTTGACGCTATGATTATGAGTTGGAATTTCAAAATTACAACAGCTTGGCTAAAGCCATACCACGTTATATTGCAATCTTAGCAGAACTGATCATGGCTTTGAATTCATAATATGCATAGATTGGGCAATAACTTAGAAGACACATACTACACATTGGATACGAGAAATCAATAAACTTATACCAGGCAGTTGTATGGTCCCTATACCAGGCAGTTCCGATGGACTGTAAATTTATATTTAAATTGCACTGTGTCTGTAAAATGTAGTAATTGAGTTTTGTTTGTGAAAAACAGAGAATTTTCCTTTATAAAAATTTCCAAATTTATTTGGAGTAATGAAGATTATATTATCATTATTTTTGTCTTGCTTGAAAAATGTACTTGCTTGTCACTGGTGTTATTTGGAACACCAGGGACAGTAACTTTTTAACTGGTATATTAAAATTGTTGGACTGTACTTTTGCCTGGTGTAAGTTGTAATGTATTGTAAACCTAGGTATTTACGCCACTAGAAAATTTTACGATTTTATTGTCTTTAGCTGGTTCTCAAAGACTAATTTTTACTAATTACCAGACTGGAAGATTGTGTTTATGTACAAGAAGGCTATTCACTACTTATTTTGCTTTTTTTCCCAGCGAAATAAGCAAAAATAAGTCTTTACTCAAATTTCCAAGGTGAAGTATATATGCTATGCATACATGCTTGTCAAGAGATGTACTCTCTCCAGCATTAAAATATTTTGTGCTCTGATTTTCCTTTCAGAAATGCCATTCAGCTGAACTTACCAGAGTCTCAACTACTAGTCAGTACTCCATCATCAGCTGTGAAAAAAGAATGGATCTGGGCAATAAATCAAGCCATTGACAATGTCCTGACCAATCAGAAGAGACAGAAGGAGAAGAGAGACCCCACTGCACCAATCATAGTTGTCCCTCCACCAAGCCAACAGAGAACTGGTGTAGTGCCCCCACTGGCCAGATATGGAAGTCATAAATTCCAAAATGTTCCTAAGTATAAGGATGCTACATATGAAGGCATGTGGTTGTCAGGGAAACCACATGGAAAGTAAGTGTGAATTGTGTCCATAAAGTTATTTCATACAAAGAATTTTTTTTTTTGTATTTTTGTGAGGACTCCACCACAGTATGCTTGTATCATCCTTCATGCACATTTTGGCATTTGTTTTATGAATATTAAAATTTTTCTGAAATAGTACTGACACTCATAAATATTATGTGTACATTGAAGTTTCTTAAGCTCAATCTTGAGGAATTTTCTTTGATTCAATTGAATCTCAGAAAAAGCCTTAAGAAATGTAGATTTTTTCATATAATTTGGTCGCAAAATGATGGTCATGTGACAGACAAGCGTGGTTCAAATGTCCTGACTACAAACTCCTTTCTCTTTTTCACCACCAGAGGGACAATGCTATGGCCAGATGGATCTAAATACACTGGAAAATTTGTACATGGACTTCAACAAGGGTAAGTCGAAACAGGAAACTGAAAAGTTTGCAATTATTGATGTGTTCATAATTCAAACAGGTGGATTTATCACCAGTAATCTACAATTTCTGAAATCCCAAATAACAATTAAAATTGTCCATAGCAGCAACTTCAAACTTACTTAATTACTTCTTGAAAGAAAGGAAATAGATATACATTTATGCATATAATTACAGGAACATTAGTTGTGCTACAGAAAGTTTTCTATTTCTCTTGACTAGAAATGGTATTTACACCATTCCTTCTCCTGAACAAGGCAAAGCTGACTTTATGTATGATGGACAGTGGTTAGAAGGCAAAATGCATGGAGCTGGTATCCTCAGGTAAACAAAGATTAAGTTTCTATAATTATATACCATGTACAAGCCAAGTTGTACATCTGCAATCAAAATATATGGGATTTGTTGTCTGATTATACTGCATCATGAAAACACAAATCTATTTTATTGGTTCTGTTGGCGCTTGATGAGACAAAATGTTCAATATTGATATTATTTGCACAATTATTTCTTGCATAGATCTGAAGTACTTGTTCTATACATCAATATTTTTCTTCACATCGGTGGAAAATACTAGGGTTTTGACACTACTCAACTTTGACTCATAGTTAGCAGACCCCCTATGTCACTTGTAATTTTCTCAGCAGAATGAAGAAAAAATGATGGAATAATATCTAATTATTTGCTGTAGGTATCACAATGGGAACATATATGAGGGTTACTTCAAAGAAAACCAGCGCCATGGACAGGGTATGTTACGGAGTGGAAGTCTTACATCGGCCTCACCTAGTGTGTATATCGGTGAATGGACCAATGATAAACACTATGGATACGGTGTCGTTGATGACATCAATAGAGGTGAAAAATACATGGGAATGTGGCAGGATGATTATCGTCATGGTAACGGATTAGTAGTGACATTAGATGGTGTCTATTATGAGGGAACATTCAGTCATAACAAACTAACAGTAAGTGGAATTGTAAAATCAGAAGTAAGCTAGGGAGTCTAATCACATTCATATCCCTAACTCTGACTCCGTAACTTGAGTGCAAATGTGTATCTATTGTACACTTGGTTTACTGTTCTACACTCTTGCCATCTTGATACAAATTAGGTTTGTGCTAGGGAGTCTTCTAACTTAAACTCCTTAAGTTGAATACAAAACTTAATATGTATTTATTCTAAACTTGGTCTGCTGTTTTACAGTCTTATTTGCCATGATTATTTTTTACCATATCCAGTGAATGTATAATTTCGAGTTTGCCCACTAAGCCAATTTGATGTGCCACTGATGCACATCAGTTTCTTGTGACACACAAAATTTTGATGTCCCTATCTATCAAGTGCCAATGCACAAGATAACCCATTTTTTTTTATCATTGAGACCCACAATAGAATTATTAAAAGTTTTGTCTGCTATGAGAGAGCACACCGATAGTTTCACTGTTAAATGTTGTCTTTTAGGGTGTAGGGTTGTTGATCACGGAGGACGGAACAAGTTATGAAGGAGAACTAGCCACTGGACCAACCCTGAATGGAAAGGGTGTGCTAAGACTACCCAATGGAGATTATATTGATGGTACATTTAATGGGATATGGGGTGATGGTGTCAAAGTGAATGGTACTTTTAGTAAGGCACCAATAGAAGGACCTACTACATTCACGTAAGTTATTTGATATTATAATTATTAATTTTCATATTGTGAAAGTTTATTATGATGATAATATTTCCCAGAAATTGTTTTGAAATAAACGTACTCAATTATTTAAATTTACTAGAAATTGATAATGATGATAATTGTTTACATTTGTGTAAACTTAAAACATTTGTTCACAAAATCTCAAAGCACTGTATGATTATTACTTTCAGCACAGACCTATAGTGGCACAACCATTAGAGCTTCCAATAACTCCCCACAGAGCTTACAATTCATGCGGCCACTAAGTAAACAGAGCTCTCAAAGCTTTATTCTTCAAAGCCACTCTAGTATTTTTGAAATTTCCTGAAGGGGTTAATGAAATACCTAAATAAGTGTATGATGCAACAATATCCACTCTTTCATTATAAATAAAGAAACTATATTTAAGTGGTTTAAAATTTAAAAAAAACAACAACAAAAAACAACAACAACAGAATTTAATCCTTTACATTGCATTTTCTGTCCTATCAGGTACCCTTTTATACAGCTGTACATGTGTTGACTAGGGGACACAATGATGGCTGAAATTTTGTGCAAGGATTTTAGTCAAAGAAAAATAGTTAAAAATGACTGGTGAGGATCAAACCAGGAATGTGCAAGTTATTTGCTAGACAGTCAAACATCATGACTCCATACTGAAAAAAATAAAACTTATATGTTATGACCATTATGGTAGGGTTTAAGGTATGAGTTTGATGAATAAATGAATATCAGTCCAACTACAGAGAATACACACTTCATGGGGGTAGGTACAAGCTCGATATGAATTTCAATCTAAAAGAACTTTAAGGTATGTTTAATTGACATAAACTTTCCCATCCCTATAGTTGCAGTGGTCAATATGTGGTCTTGGCAGATCATAAATGGACAGCGATCTTCAACCACTGTAAGACTATCCTAGGTTGCCATGGTAATATTATCCCACATCAACACAAGGCATGGGAGGCAGTGGCTGTAGCATTGAGTGCTGGTAAACGTACACAGATCAACAGGTATAGTAGGAGTAAAGTTTATCTAAAAATGGGGGGGGGGGGGGGGGGGGGCAATAATTTGCTGATTTCATCTGGGCCCTGAAGGTATGATTCAAACTCCCAGATATATTTGTGACATGTTATTACAGGTTTGCAAACTTATATACAGTATGTAGCGCACTCTATAGCAAGCATGTCAGCAGGTGTGACGTAAACTACTGGATACAGTATTTCTTGCAGGTCGTGATAATAGTTGATTTGGTGTCAACATATCTTGTTGCTTGTTTTCAGAGAATAACTTTTAGTCATTCATTGCATCACTGGTAAATTGTAAGATATAAGTTATCAGTCATCACCCTTGTTTTTCAATGATAGACAAAAATCCTCAGATTTATTAAAGTGACGAAGGTAAACTTGGCATAAACTTGTGAATGATGTTGTTTATTGATTTTCTCTCCCTCTGTCACTTTCTTTCTCTCTATCTCTCTCTCTCTCTCTCTCTCTCTCTCTCTCTCTCTCTCTCAGTGATGGCAGTCAAAGAAAAGACAGACGTAGTAACTTGGATGGATTAGAGAGAATACCAATCTACAATGCTGAGATGATAACAGATGAAGACTACTTGGCAATTCAAAATTACCTTGAGAAAGTAAGTAACCATGGTAACACATCCTTGATAATAATGTCGTCATCAGTTTATAGAGCAGAAAATGTAGACATGTTGAATGTGCAATATAAACAAATATGGCACTATGAAAGAATGTGAAACTGAAAAAAAATATACTGCCCTCTATTGTCAGTGTAGACAAATTGGTAGAATTGACATTGGAATGAAAAATTTATCATTGTTGGTGCTAAGTTAGCAAGTGATGAAAAGAGAGTACACAAATTAAAATCTTATCTCCTTCCCTGCAAAACTCTCACACCTAATTAAAAAGTAGTAACTTATACTGGTTTTGTAGGAACTATGATGTTGTATCTTTCCTTACTTCTAGGCATTTGATGTACCCTTACACCCACTGGGTCAGTTAGTTGACAGTCTTGTTGATGTCTACCGTGCTACATACGTTGGTATTGGTGCTAATAGAAGATTACTAACTTATGCTGTAGCTGAGATTAAATCCTTTGTACAGAGACTGTATGCAATTATAAGGTGAGTAACAGTCTGTCAATTTACTAACAGTTATAGTAATGCTGCCATGCTGGTTTCATGGAAAGGCCTTCTCCAGATTAAGTTTAAAATTTAGGTCTGAAAAAGAGTTGTCTAAATTGGTCCTGAACTAAAGAGTGACCCGATGTAATCCTTATGGTTTTGCTGATAGGATAAGATAAACCTGATGACCAGGGATTGGAACATAGCATCCTATGGGGCATGAGAAGTTTTCCCATAAACCTTTGCAGGAAATTTCCAAATGGCTGAATGCATGTTAAGTGCAGTAGGACTGCTTTGCAAAATTTCAAAGTTGAATAAGTTACTGAGGTGACATTTTATCACCCAAAATCATAAATAATTATGGTAGTTAGTACAGACATACTAAAAGCTGTATGAAGTAAGTCTGGTTGGACTTTTCCTTTATTAGGACACTTTTTGGGCAAATGTCTGATAACTTAAATTGATTAAACTGCTAAGAGGTTATACATGTACTGTAAGGAAGTTATATTGAGAATTTGATAAGTCTTGGATGTTGTTTCTTTGTTCTTGTGGAGCAACACTGTAACCCCTGTATTAGTCCATATGCTTACTTGTTGTCATGCTAGCGAATATAGAAACTCAGTTTCTCACCAGACAAGTTGAAGAGTTGAATAACTGTCTATTCTTTTGCACATAGTGAGTTGTACTCATCCAAATTCAAATTATGAATATAACAATTAAATTATCATATTTCCAATATAGGTAATATATATCCTTGATTGTTCCATTCCAGAATCCTCTTCCCTGGATTACCAAATGAAGAGCCATGTTCTCCAGAGGCCAAAAGTCCAACTCAGGAAAATCCCTACGGAATGAGCAGTGTGTATGGCTATCCTAGTATGGAACTCTCTAGTGTGGAAAAGACAGATAAGGAGAAGTAAGTTATAAACAGATTACAAATGAATTGTTTACACTTCAGAATGATAATCCTGGGAAGCTGAATGGGTTGATTAACTGAAAATTTAAGTGGTGTTGAATGAGTCATTTGATCATGCTCTTCATATGTAGTGTAGAATATGTGTGATACACCCTGAGTGCAGATTGCATTCATTTCATACTTTTACACTGGTGACTGTCCTCAGAGTTGTGTTTCTGTCTTTTGAACACTTATTTATTTGTATTAGTTTCATCTTTTAAAACCACTCTCACTATTGCATCTTGGTATGCACCCTCAACGTTGTGTTACTGTCTTGAATACTTTTGTTTATGTACATTATTTCACTCTTTTATGGAGTTGATGTAGTATATGCTGTTCTACTAGTCAAAACCATTCTCATCAAAGCGTGCATCACAGAATCCATCCTCAACATTGTCTTACTATTTATTGGACACATATTTCTTATTTGACCCATTTCAGGAAGCTAAACATAACCAGTGCAGGTCTACTACATCCAGTGTTGTTACCCAGACTTTATCCACCATTGTTTACACTGTATGCTTTACACAATGAAAACCAAGATGACCGATACTGGGACAGAATTATACGGCTAAATAAACAACCAGACATTGCTCTGATGGCGTACCTAGGGGTCAAACAGTAAGTTGACTATAAGCATAAACTTTCACATAGGAATTACTCACTGTATGTTATTATCACCACAAAACCAGTAGTTTGGAGCTATGTATAGAGAGAACTGACGACATGCATTGTACTTATTAGAAAAGATTTTAGAGTTTCACTTTCATACAAAGAAACCCTCTAGGATCCTATAGGGCAATCCTCCAGGGCAGGTCTCTAGGGTAACCTCTACAGGGTTGGTAAATGATTGACAGATTGATTGAATAATTAATTAATTAGGTAAATGATTGACAGATTGACAGTGATTAGTTAAATTAGCTAACTGACCACAATAAATGGAATTTGACTTTTTAATTTTAGGAAATTTTGGTTGTTTGAGGAATCCACTGCTCAGGATCCACGTAAGGTAAGACACCTTGTTGTTGTTATAGCGTTTCTATATTATCATTGTTATTGTCGTACAGGAGACTGTAATATATTAAAATTACTTTGCAATATCACAATCTGATTGAATTTCATGTTTTGTTTTGTTGTTTTGAATATGAATGCCGCCTATAATATGTATTATACCATACTCAAGCAAAGTTATTGTCTTTGAACAGGAAATATGGATTATATACCCTGGTCATTGTATGTTATGACAACCCTTGTTCAAAATATGATTCAAATGTTCTTGACATTATCTTTCATAAATTATAGTTGAGGAAGTATAATTTTATTATTCCCCAATATTTTTTCTTCATTCAGCTGGAAAATACTTGGGACCTAAAACTCGTCTAGCAACTCATAGTGACAAGGCCCCTTAGGTCGCTCGTATTTTCCTCAGCTGAATGAAGAAAAATATTGGGGAATAATATCTAATTGTATCTTTCATATTAGCATGATGGTTTACATGTTTTCTGATGTATTCTGACCTTTGACATTATTCTTGCAGAAATTGTCTGAGACTCGCGATGAATGTTATGCTGTTGCCATAGAAACATTGCAACATATCAGGTATGTTTGATCTTTGAACTTACTCCAACTTTTACTTCGTTTGCTAGAACTAAGAAGAGTGCACTGAATATACACAAGATAACTATTTGCAATTTAACTTTTGAGTTGGGGATGCAGATAGAGTAGACCTCAGAGAGCATAATATATTGACTCTTTACTGTAGTAATGGTATATTGAGGTCATTGTTCTTAGGGTTTGGTGATAGCAGAGAGAGTGAGAATGTATGATTATTATTACAAGCACATAAACTATAGACATGTTGTAAAAGCCGATATGAGTTGTAAAAACGCCAATGCAATACTTGCTGCAGCTAAGTTCATAGGAGTAAATAGCCACTCCTCTTACAACATGTCCTACCAGGTACCCATTTAGAAAGTAAACTCATACACATATATATGTTCCATATAGAAAATGATAGCAACAGAGATTGGACTGGTAATGTACAGATTTTAAGACAATCACTTAAACCGTTCAACTGCCAGATTTTGATCAAAACCATCTCAAAATAATATTTATCTTCGTTTTATTTGCTAACCCAGTACAACATTTAGTCCAGCTGAGAAGCTACGAATCTTGAGGCAGACATTTGAATGTATCAACCAGTTAGTAGAGACTGCACTGAAGGAGGAACATATGTGGTCCATGGATGATCTGTTCCCTATGTTCCAGTATGTTGTCATCAGAGCAAGGTAAGTCAAAGTGGAAGATTTACTTTTAACTAGATCAAGTTAGGAGGTGAGGGTTAGTTGAAGGATAGGATGAGACCCCTAGTAGAGTCTACTCTGGGAAGACTTGACTTTGGAGAGTCGAGTTGGGGTAATAGGGGGTCCATGGATGATCTTTTCCCTATGTTTCAGTATGTTGTCATCAGAACGAGGTAATTCGTAATGGAAGACATTGCTTTGATAGTTCAAGATAGGGAGTTAGACTTAGGGTAGGAATGGTATAAGACTCCTAGCAGAGGCTTATCTGGCGAAACTAAGCTTTTGGAGATAAAACTGAGAAGTTAGTGTTAAGTGAAGGATAGGGTGAGACCCCTAGCAGAGACTATTCTGAATAGTCAGTCATTGTCACAGTAGCAAGACGTAACTTTTGTAGATTAAGCTAGAGAGGTAGGTTGAGGTTTGATAGGGTGGCACCTCCTAGCATTAATCAAATTTGTATCACTTACCTGGAGTAGTCCACTATACTGTGTGACCAATGTTTTTGTTCCATGTCAGATGGCAGTTATCTTCTGTGTGTGTCGCTGTCTGGAGCATGTATGATCATGCTTAGTATCATGCTTAGATCATAATAGACAATATTATATGACATAGAGTGGAAATCTTATAAAATAATGATTGTATATAACATAAGGAATTGTTCACTTTTCTCTCTCTCACTTGACAGAATCCGCCATCTTGGTTCTGAAATCCACCTCATAGATGATTTGATGGAGCCACACCTAGCACATGGAGAGCTTGGTTTGATGTTCACAACACTGAAAGCATGTTATTTCCAGATACAGAATGAGAAGGTGGCATTCTAGGAGTGGTACCCCCTGGATTAGATTACAGTTTCACAACATAAGATATGAGATGGTAAACCCAGCGATTTGAATATGAAGTGGATGGATTCTTGTAGAATCATAATGTAATTTTTGAAACTTGTAAAGATAAAATGGATGGAAATATGTAATTGTAAATGTACTGGTATTAATGGAATAGTAACAGTAACTCTAATGTTTGACAAATTCTAAGTGTGCTGTTTGAAAGTGTAAGGCATTGTAATGGCTGATATGCAGCGCAAACTTTCCCTCCAAAAATTTTGGGAAAAATAAACTTTTTTTTTTGGTAAATTTTTTGCCAATTTCACTATAAAGTTATGTTGGATTTGCATAAACATTTTTCAAGATGTGGTGTCAAAATTTTGATCAAAAATCACATTTATCATAAGTAGCACTTTTCAGAAATTTGGAGTTGTAGTGTTTTTCTTTGTATGTCTTGACCGGATAAAGAGGAAAGGTTAAAAGTTGTAAATTCCTACCTACATCCTGTGTAGCTGGAGTTCTTTTGAGCTTCACAACTCAGTTGGGATTTCTTTGAGACAGCTTCAACACTAGGGTGTGCTATGTAGGACGCCCCCAACGTTATATTGTGTGCTGTTTTCATCTTTTGTTTTTGGAGTACAATAGTGTAAATCTGAGCGAGCAAAAACTTAAAATTATAACGTAGGTATGGATATAGATTAAAAATTAAGAAACAAGAAATACTAAAAAAAAAAAAAAAAAGAACAGAATAATTAATGAATTGTAGACATTCTTGTCTGAGAAGATTGGTGAAAAAATAGCTGCTATTTTTGTGTGTACTTACACTAGAATATATTTGTAGTTGCTACTTAGAAATACAGAATGGGAGCTGCAATGCCATGTATGTATCTGTACATGTTGTATTTGACTTTAAGTAATGTGCTGCAAATGAAGGTTTCAAAATTTGCATAAAAACAAAAGTTTTGCAAATAATGGTCACAAGTGGCAGCAAACATCTAGGGTATTTTGAAGCTTAAAATTGGAGATATTTTATTTTTACCCAGAGTTTATTTTTGGCTATTAGTATCTCATAAGTCTTTGCCAAGTGGATTCATAACATTACTTGGATGTGCTATCTATTGGGCTATGTTTTTTTGCAACCCATCGGTCTCAAACTAGATAATCTACCAGTAACTTGGAACTCATGATACCTGGGCCCAAGAGTAGGATACTGGGAAAAACAAAGGTGGTTGACCTTTGACCTTAAAATAGGGGTAACAAATTGAAGAATTTGATCCAGTGTTATTTCTTCTCTGTAATTGGGATATGAAACAAGATATTTTTATCTGAAAACCACTTTTTCTGTAACTGCCCTCAGAACATATCAATGTTTCCTTGATTTCAAAAAAGTGACTTTTTCAAAGTTCCATGGTGCATATCCATACCAACAATAAGGTATATCTGTGTTGATAGAAGATTTCAAACTGTTAAAAGAAAATGAAAAGTAATATTTTTCACTCACTCCAGCTGCTGTAGCATAAGTATTACATTGTAAATTTGTTTCCAGTTTCCAGAAATCTAAACTGTAAGGTATGCTGTGACAGCGCCCTCACACATCGGTCAACCCCTCCCACACAACATATCTTACAGTCTACCAGAGATAATATAACTCATATTCACATGTTAGTTAGGTAAATGAATATTTTGTTGTGCCGTTCAAAATATAATGACAATCACTTGAGTGTATTCATAGACATTGGATTGTGCATGTTATGCCATGTAAACCTTACCAACAAGTAATACTTGGCTGAACACCAATTTGTTCCAGCTAGAGAGATGTATACGTCCAAAAAAACTGAAGAAACACTAACAGAGTTAAATTCCAAATGAAAGGATAAATACAAAAATATTGTAAAAGGACTTGGGATTCACTCATGCATAGTTTGGAATTTATTCACTATCACTAGCATGTTCAGAATATAGAATTGTTCTGAATAGGGAGTATTTCAGAATAGAGAGGTGTCCAGAATAGGGAGTATTTCAGAATAAAGAGGTGTTCAGGTGTTCAGAATAGGGAGTATTTCAGAATAAGGAGGTGTTCAGAAAAGGAAGGATTTCAAAATAGAGAGATGTTCAGACAAGAGAAGAGATCAGATTAGAGAGGTGCTCAGAATAGAGTTCAGACAAGTGGGGTGTTCAGAATAGAGTGGTGTTCAGAATAGGGAGGTGTTTTGAATAGTGGGATGGTTTCATGCTGACATGTTTCACTGTAATTTGAACACTTGCTGCATTGGTTCACATGGATGACATAGTTCATCATATGATGGGTTGGGGAGGGATAAATGTATGGTCACCACACAACACAAGAACTAACGTCAGGGTTATATTCAAAGTAGAATGTATAAAAACATGAATGACAGCTAAATTGTTTACATTTAAAGAATGTAGCAGTTGTCGCTAGATATCATATACACTCTACTCTGATCATAACTTGATATTGGTTCTCACAAACAGAGTACTACTAGAATCACTGCGTAATGACTGTGTTTTGTACCTAACACAGATTTGTTTGTTTTGTAAGTGCAATGTTTTTATTTCTAGCAGATTTAGATTTAGATTATATGAAAGCAAAGTTTGATATAGAATATTTTATGTATTAAATTTAAAATGTGTTTTATTTGTATATTTTGTTCTGATATTTACAAGCATAGCACTGTAGATGTACACCCCTATTAGTGTATAATGGTATTGCCTGTTCTTTCAGTAGTGGACTGTTCCATTTAAGTTGGAGAGGTGTCAGCTAAATTATGAGAAGTACTACTTAATGTAACATTTGGTTCCAGGATGTGTGTTTATGAAGATTTTTTCTTCAATTTTAGAATGATTGTGATTTGAATTTTTGTGTTTTTGCATATTAGATGAGTCAATCATTTGATGATTGACTGCTGGTTGTATTTGCATGTTAGACAAGTTACACCTGTGTACTTTCAAGTCTTTCATTGGATGACTGACTTTACTGTTGATATTTGCATATTAGACAAGTTACAACTGTACATTTCTGAGTCTATCATTGCATATTAGACCAAGTACAAGTGATTGTGATGTTATTTCTGGGTTTAATTGCATATAGATAAGTTACACCTGTAAATTTGCAAGTCTATGATTGGATGACTGACTTTCCTGTTTTCATTTATTTGCATATTAGACAACTAACACCTGTAAATTTGCAAGTTTCTTATTGGATTATTTATTTTGCTGGTTTTTGCTTGATACATAGTTTACAATGGACTTCCATAGATTTTAATTATTTTAAAATGTTTTACAGGGTTTCTTCAGATTTACTTAATTTATTATTGTTATTTCACAAGGTGTTTTTTGTTTGGTAATAGTTCAAGTAATACCTGGAAAGTGTTGAATTTTGAAGTAATTAACTTTTAAAAAACTAAAAAGGTATGTATTTTCAAGTTGCATTATGCTTTAGCTTTCATTACATTGTTCAACTTTAATTTCATTCATTTTTAGATGACACATGAAAAGTATGATGCAAATTGATGTGTACCAACAACAGGGCTACAATGATCAACAATTTTGGTGAATCTGTTGAAAATCCAAGCAGAAGTTGTGTTTATGTGATCATTGTGTACAGTCAATAATATTGACAAAATAATTCATTCAGTGAGAAATAAAACCATCATGTTTGGCAAGTTCGCCAGTTTTGGGATAAAAATGAAGTGATGTCACCAGTTCATGTTGTGACATCACATTGTGTTGTCACAAAGCTATGACATCATCAGTTTACATATATGTGATTCAAAAATTTCATGTTGTCACCAGTTTGTGTAGCTGCAGTGCTGTGACATTGTGTTGTTACAAAGCTATGACATCATCAATTTATGTATACGTGATTCAAAATCTTGTGATGTCACCAGTTCATGTAGTTGCTGTGCTGTGACATCATAATATTGTATTGTCACAAAGCTATGACATCACCAGTTTATGTATTTGTGATTAAAAATAGTTCAGATGAAGGAATCAATTTAAGATTTCCACAAGGGATTGAGGAAAGTATATGTTGGTCAATTTTGACAATTACATCGTAAATACCCCTATAAGTCAAAGGTATTGATGGGAAGTTTGAGCAATATCACACACACATCTCGTACTTTGTTATGCTTCAAAACGCTGCCAATTTTCAATTTTGTTGAATTCAAATAATTTGCCAGATGTGGTTTATCTTAAAATAGGACTAGAAATATAAGCATTTACAAATTTCAGCTTTTTGTATTTTTTTGCGTAAAAAGCTTTGAGCCAGTTAGTAGATTGATAGATTGTTAGTAATTGGATTATGTCCATGGTTGTCAACAGTACTCGGTCTTGTTGTGGCAAGATAAATGTAAAATATTAGTCGCTATTATTAGAGTGAGGCAATTCATCAAATAATTATGTAAAAATTAATTTGCATACTTCGTAATTGGAGGTGTAACGTAGAAGTGAGTGTTTTCGAAATCATGATTTTAGTCAAATTTTGTTTAAATACAGTTGAAAAGCACGGCTCACTGCAAGGTCTTTCAATGCTGCCCATGTATGTGTGTATGTACGTGTTATGTGTTCACATTTGGCTGTAGCACAATATCATACTGCTATTTCAACAAATGAACTTCAAATAAAATGGTGCACACAGTCAACAATTTGGTTGTGTTTGTCTTTTATATGAGTGATTCTGTATTACTTCGTCTAAGAAGTGAGCTCAATATACAAAAACAAAAGTTCAATTAGCAGGGCATTTACAAGAAACTGAGTTTGACTTTGACCTCCATATTCAAGGTCAAATAGCAAATTGGTCAATGAACTATGAAGTTTTGTATCTAGAGACACCATTCAAATTTACATTTTATCTTTGCCATACAACACACCAGTGTGGGGGCTATGTCTTCAATGAAGGCTAAGTTGTCATTTTAAACATTACTTTATCATTCTCTCGACAGCAATGATTTCAGAAAGCTTTCGGTACATGTATCACACAGTCTGTAAGGTACGCTGTGACAGGTGCCCTCACACATCGGTCAAAACCTCAGAGAGAGGAGGCCAGTGAGGGCGGAACAGCATGACATATCTTACAGTCTATTACACATGGTGGTCAAGATCTTTGTCTAGCAAGTTCTTCACAGTGGACAAGAATGTTCTTGGATTTTCCTTCAAGGAATCAAATTCCAGTTCTAAAAATTCTTCATTTTGTAGCATATTATCCACAATGTTTGAGACTTGTTGGAGATCAAAAATATCATGATAGTTGACCTCTGAACCCACATCAGTGGAAGTATATGTTGCCATGGCAGCATTCACATTCTTCATCCGTTGCTTAGCAACTATGAGGAGGAAGGTAAAGAAATCTGCATAATCCATTCCACTGTTGGCTCGTAGAATCATCTATACAAATAGTGGAAAAAAAGATGATTGTGTTGAAATGGATGATTTTATTGATCACACGAACAAAATATCTGAACTTGAAATGACATTGTTATTGGCTCTACAGAATAACGAAACAAATCTCTCTAAATTACTACATCAAGAGAGTGCTTGCTATTCACCAGGTAACTTGATACGTTAAGACAGACAGATGTATTGTTCCATTATTCAAGGGTTTGTTTTAACTTAGAAAGCCCATCAAGAAATATTGCCGAGAATCAAATTTGTTTTCACCTGACATTGTTGGTGCCATCCGTCCATATCTCTACAATCACTGATAGCATTCTGTACATCCTGTAATTCATTCTGTAAAAACTTCCATGATATATCAACATTACAACCATTCACCCAGTTATGGTTTATAGATATAGTATCCTCCTGGAGAGAGAAGGCAAAACAATTCTGATTAAATAGATTTGAGATTTAATGTCTCACAATTATGGTAATATATCAATTACGATGTACATAATACCACTACATAATAAGGAACTTGCAATCCAGACTGAGCATGCTCAGATGCAAAGGACTACGGGATTATCTGTGGTTATCGTAATACCTAATCTGGAGCTTCCGATAAAATTAACCTCCCACAATGGTCAGGGTAACTATGAATTGATTATTTGTGGTTAAAAGCAATGTAACATTATTGTTTACAATACTAATTGATTAGTATTGATTATCACATTTCCCATGATGCAACATTCAACATGGCGGGTTAACAAGTTCCCTATTCCAAAAAAATGTAAATGAGAAGTGAATGCTCTCAACAAAACTCAACTCAAAGGGTTTCCAAAAGTTCTGACTAGCTTTCACCCTGTCAACAGACCATTATCAGATCAGTAAATGTATGTATGTGCATATACTTATATGGTGTGTATGTATGCGCACAAAAACACAAGGGAGAACTTGATGGTCTCAGCACAACTCAACTCAAAAGAGTTTCTGAAAGTTCTGACTAGCTTTCACCTTGTTAACAGAACATCATCAGATCAGTAAATATATATATATATATATTTCCAATGTACAAATGAAAATTCAAAAACTATAGGATCACACTTTATAGTATATATACTACTTCTAACAAAGTGAAGAATTTTTTAATTAAATTCAAAAATTTGCTGTGAAAAAAATTGAGATTAATTGTCCAAATATTTCACTCTTATCAGCAGAAATCATATTTCCAATGTTTTATTTTGTTCAGCAAAATTGATGTATGGGCAGTTATTTAATAGTAATGAGACTGGACCATTTATTCAGATTTATATTTGATAACTTACCAGGTTGAAAACTTGATGAAACCATCCGCTTGGCACAAATATGGCCTCCCCAGCCTCCTGAATAATCTCAAGAACACCAGATACTTTATGGTAATTAGGGTATTTCTTTCCATCATGCAATTCAGAGGAAGTGACATCATAGGCTAGGTTGCCATGACAATCTTTGAGATGTTGTTCCTGGCCTGGAGGGTACAACAACCATTTCTTTCTTCCACAGACATTTGCTGACCAGCTGAACGATCTGAAGACGTCTGCATGAAATGGTGTCCTAGAAACAGAAGTTTGGTAGGGATCCAGTAAATGGGTGTCACACAAACAAGAAAGGAAGAGGTATCTAGAAACAGAAACGTAACATTAAGTGCGGGGTATATGTATTACATTGTGTAAAAGAGCAAAGGAAGGGGTTCCAGGAAACTGTTGCACTGTTTCTTCAATGTTTAATATACAAATCATTATTTAGTCCTACCATGATCCCTTGGGTCCCATATAAACAAATCTGTAATCATCTGATTGGTCTCCTCTGCTGTCCCAAAATTCATTCAACCAATCAGAGGTAAAATACACTGGTGTTTTGTATGCTTGGTATTCTGGGAATGACCTGTTGAAGAGAACAAATAATTATAAAACAAGTTGCTTCACCTTTTAGTCGAATCATCAAGTGTTGCCACTTTTACTGTGTCAAAATCAACATTACTGTGTCAAGTTCAACATTGTCTGACACTTCAATAGTCATATAATTATCGCCATGGTTTCAATTTGACTATACTCACTAATTATATTCTAAATCACAACAAAAACAAATTTGTTAACTTTTTCTTTAAAATATAAGTCTTTTTTTTTAAAAATTAACTGCACTAATAAATATATTCCCGAAGTCCAATCCCATTGTACAATGAAACGCCATCAAGTACATGAGACTTACTTGCAGCATTGCTGAACTGGTTAGTCTGAAGTGTCATACCTTTGCCAGCATGGCAAACAGTAAAATGTTTGATGGCATATGTTTTACCAGGTAAAACAACATAAGTAACTGACTAGTCAAAATGAAACAAAGTGAAAAAGTACAAAAGTTACACACAACAATATTAAAAAAAAGTGGAATTGAAATTTTCTGTTTTGAAACGTTTTTGTTGTTGTTTTTTTTGTTTTTTTTTCAGACTGCAAAAGTTAGTGGGGGGGGGGAGAGGGATACAAACTAACAACAGTAAATTGTTAATACCTGTTGAAGTGCCAGTCTTTGAGATACAAACATTTCATATTTGAATCATAATTACTAGAAATCAAAGTTTTCCAGTATTCTATGTAAACTGTAAATGTCATATCTTGTTTGGGCTGTGAATCATACTGTCTACCAGCACAGTCAGCTACAGGTACTACTTCAGAGCCTGAAATGAAATATTAGGACCAACTTTTACAATTTAATAATTGCTTGAATACACTTGATTAAACAAATGAGATAAGATTGAGAGTATCAATGAATTAATTTTTGTTGAACATGTTTGTGTATACACAAAGTTTATCAAAGTTTTATACAAGAAAGTTTGTCATTTAAACAAAAGAGATAAGATTGATGAGTTTGCATATCAATTTTTTTAAAAACATCTATGTGTGTGTGTGTGTGTATGTATGTATGTATGTATGTATGTATGTATGTATGTATGTATGTATGTATGTATGTATGT
Source organism: Glandiceps talaboti (assembly GCF_964340395.1). Classification (NCBI taxonomy): domain Eukaryota; kingdom Metazoa; phylum Hemichordata; class Enteropneusta; family Spengelidae; genus Glandiceps; species Glandiceps talaboti. The sequence continues at coordinate 6,579,107 of NC_135568.1, forward strand.
GTATGATGTATGTATGTATGTATGTATGTATGTTTGTATGTATGTATGTATGTATGTATGTATGTATGTATGTATGTATGTATGTATGTATGTATGTATGTATGTATGTATGTATGTATGTATGTGTATGATGTATGTATGTATGTATGTATGTATGTATGTATGTATGTATGTATGTATGTATGTATGTATGTATATGTAATTTACTTACCAAAGTTTTTGACAAGAAAGTCAAAATTTGGCATCCCATCTTCAGCAACCCATTCCCTACAACTTCTCCAATGTTCTGTGACATGTTTTCCTACAATACATGGTTTGTTAGCAAACAAATACTCCAAGAAAAAATCCATATATCCTATTTCTGTGTCTATATAGTCAATTTTCGAAGGTAGAAATTGTCTCTGTTCCACTCTGTCGATTTGTTGAGTTTTCAAGATGACATCTTTGGACAATCTTCCTACTTGTTCATCCATCACTGGGAAACGTTGCTATAGTAACAACTTACACTTTTTTTTAAAATGTACCTCATTCAGAATATCTTATATTTGCACACATCTTTTGAAAATGTCGTCATTAGCATATCAGCGATATAAATCAATCAATGAAGTTGCTAATGTATTTGGTTTTGTTTCACAATTTTCTCTTCCATGCTGATAAAGTATGCGACATATATTCTGCTCGTGGACAAATTTAGTAGATACATATGTACATATACATCCTTACTTTCTCACAGCCATTTAATGTGTGACCCTTGACCTACAATTTGAATCCTGGGAGATGTACGTAATGCTCATGCGCAATTCTATTTACGCCTCGTGGTTGGAGTTTTCAAAATGTTGGTGTTATTCGAAACACCGGCAGGCTTTGCCATTTTCAAGGTATGTTACATGCCAGTTTATTATTCCTTCAATTTCTTATGTTACTGTGCACACTTTCAGCAATGGTGAAGTCGTTTGGTTATCTCCTTCATGCAGTTTTAGCATCGAATCCACAGAAGCGGCCCACATGTTCCCAATGGGGTGCGCCATGTTGGACGCTCAGGGCTTCATATGTAAACTTCTCACGTTATTACCCCTTCTATCAAAATGACATTGGGTGTTACACTGCGTTTCACGCTTTGCTATGGAACACATATATCAGTCATTGCAATGTTTTTTGTTCGTTGAACAAATCTTTGAAAATGGAGATAATTTAGTACCCCTGGGCCAATGTGCGACAGACAAAATTTACATATTTCCCCACGTGCGAGTCAAGGCTAGGCTACCCCGTTGAATGTACATGTGGCAAGAACGATATCTTCCGAGGATATCTTGGAAACTAAACTTGCTCATGTAAGACGGTTAGTGGTTTTTATGACTACTTGTCGATGGTATAACCTGTGAATGTACGGAGACATGCTGGCATAATTCTGTTCAGATGTTCAAGAATTTGTCTACACGTGTACACCAATATGCTATCAATGAACGATTCGCATTCATTATTGAGAGTCATAGGCTACCGATTAGATTAAAATAATTTAATGGAAAGAAACATAATTATTCTCAAGTTACTTTGTCAAGATTATCTTGTGCAAGTTGAAAGATGGGTTTGTGAGAATTACCAACTGTGTCTCGACTGTTACCATCTCTTAGATAATGTGAGTCCCATGGTTGTGGGATGACCACACTAACTTATCAGTTGAGTAGATATTGGAAATGTGCCATTCTTTCATTCAGGACAGACTTCTGAGACAACAGTTTTTGTTGCTCAGATTCGATTCTAATCCGACAATGGCCATTTTAACCTCTCGCAGTCAAAAAGCTATCCATACTGGGACTGTACATCTGTGGATGCAATTGCAACTTATGGCTGCAATAATTGTACCATTTGTTGTGATTTTCCATCAATTACACTGATGTTACAGGAATTGTAGCGTTCATTTCCAGTTAAACATCAGAACAAAAAAAAAGCACAGAAAACAAAGAATCAACCCAAAACTGAAACGAATGGTACAGTTATTGCAGCTAGTTGCTTTAGAGTCTTTCAGTGTAAGAATTCTTTTTTTGATTGACAGATTAAACTAAGACTCTTAATTTTTTTTGTTTTCAGCTCCTTAATGAGAAGAAATTGAAGGAAGTGGATAATCTGTACAAAGATTTCCAGACAGCAGAAGGAGCCAGTAAAGTGTAAGTATTTACTATAAACCTGGAATTTTTGCTAAAGACTTATTTTCACTGAATTTTGCTGGAAAACAAACACAAGAATAAGTAGTGACAGGAGTGCCTTCTTGTACACACCAGTGTGCCCTCTAATGATAGCCAACTTTTGTTGTTGTGAGTCAAAATGTTAAAAACTGGCATTTCTTGTGAGTCACCACAGAGAAAGAGAGAGGAGAACACCAAATTTTGGTGCATCTCTAGAAATTGTGTGCATCAGTAGCACGTCAAATTGGCATACTGATGTACCAGTTTGGTAATTAGTAAAAGTTAGTCTTTGAGAACTTGGAAGACTGCAAAATGACAACATATTCTAGTAGTGAAAATATGCAACTCTACAGTATGTTTGCAATGAAGTGATTTCCCTAAATAGACACTGGGGACCTAACCACAGATAATATCTGAATGTGAACTAGCACTGCTACGAACAAGATCAGATAGCGTGTATGTATGAAATCAGTTGCACTTGAGCTAGTATTCAGTAACACGTTGTTAGTCTTACTACAGAGTCATTGTTGTGGGCACTCCTTTCAGACTTTCTTGTCTGGATAACTTGCCACTCAAAATACTTCAAACTTACAAATCAATGTTTCCAAGAAATATTTGGATGGGAACAGCTGACTTGGGGATCCCTGGGTTATGTCCTGAATTCTACTGACCGGAAATTTGTACAGTGTGGTCACCAGTTGGACTGAATTACAGTTACTTTGGAATAGTAAATTTGAAGTGTTTGTTAGATCTAGTCTAAACTTTGATCACCAAAGCATTGCAGCGAAAACATGTCTGTTCAGCAAGCGCCGCTGCGGTCAAAGTGGAATGACCTTTCAGTAAATGTGCAAGGAGATTCGATAGCTGCAAACTTTTCCACTTTCTGTTACCTCTGTTTTGTACATCACCTGACATGTTGAGTTTGAAGTTTGCAGCTTTATGAGGAAATGAATGGTATCCCCAAAACACAAACCATACATGTGATATCTCAATATTTCCCATCTTCTTCATTTGCAGAGTGAAACTTAAACAGTTTGAAAAATTTAAAGACACAACAGAAGCCTTGGCAGGTAAGTTGACCTTTGACCTGTTGTATTTTGTAAGGTGGGTGTTAAGAAGGTGGTGCAGTGACAAGTCGTCAAATTTCAAACATTCTGGCAAGAATTATGAGCCCTCAACCATGACATAGTAGTTCCACAAGAAGGTAAATCTTTGATGTGCTGGTATTTTTGGTGGAGAGCCACCACCACCCCTATCAATCTGATTGAAATCCGATGCAGTGTACACATCGCGGTTTCTTTTCGGCTGTTGCATTTAGTCGTTTGTTCTTTTGTGAGTGCTCATTACGTACATCTGACACACTACCATAGGTTTTCCTAAGCCACACAAGCGCGCTGAGAGAATTCACTCAACCAATGAAAACTCATAACGTGCCGAAACATACGGGTACAGTACTTCAGAGCGCTCTGTTCGAAAAGAGCATGAGAACAGAGTGCAGACGATGTTATCGTGATTGTTTGGTGGTTCTCTTTGTTTAAATTTTAAATATTGTATTGTTATATTGACGGATTCTGGTTGACTACTCGTAAGTACGAGGTTGGGTTCAGGAAATCCTATGGTGTTGTGTCAGATGGATGTAACAAGCACTCGCAAAAGAACAAACAACAGCCAAAAAGAAATTGTGATGTGTACACTACATCAGCTTTTAAACAGATTGCACCCCCTATAGTCTTGACTCTCCACAAAAGAAATTAATAATGTAGTGTATTATTATGTGCATATATCTGTGTTAACCACCAATGTGTTGAAATTATATGTAAGTACACCATATTGTGAATGAGAGAAGGTGATGACTGTGACCATGGCGACTATGGTGATGTCAGACAGATGTACTGCACAGCCACATTTGTAATAGGTGTGTTGTCACAAGTTTTCTAGTCTCCAAATACAAATAGCGATGAAATGCTCAATATTGATAACTCGGTATTTCCATAGTAACCACTTGCAGTCATTACCACTCTGTATTATCAGTGATGATATCAACGGTCCTCGTCTGTATGTTAGTGATGACGATCATTTGATATCTGAGATAATACTTATCATTCCTAGGTTGTGAATTTCAAGGTGTGCAACTTTGATGTATTATTTCTGCTGAAACCCAAGATGCATTGTGCCACGGCAAAGAGACCGTATAAAGCCACAAAATCAAGTTGATGTTTCTCTGAAACTACTAGTAATTGTTGATGTAAAATCATGAAATAACTCTCCAGAACCTATAGTTTATGAACATGTCTCTCTTTCCTGGAGTGGTTTTCCCCTTTAACAAAAACACTGATCCAGTGATGGTGTTTTTATTAAAGGTGGTAAGTAGGTAATTCTATCTGAGTTCCCCAACCATTTTACCAGGGTTCCCCACCAAAATTACAGTATCTCAGGTATCAGAAAATATGCCAGTTTTATCAGATTTCTTTGTTTCTGTTACTGTGATTCTTTGCCAACACAAAGATATAGCAAGGAAATGATAGCGAATGGGGAGAGGGTATATAGAATGTAACAGGAGAGTTAACAAGTACACAAATTCAACTCAGAAATTATCAGTCACCCTCATGTTTTATTCCTGTGTCTTTACAGCTGCAACAGCGTCAGTTGAGGGCAAGATGTCCAAGGGTTTGAAGAAAGTTATGAAGAAACTAGTCGCCAAGGATGCACATGCAGAATTAGCCGTCGCTGATACTAAACTAGGGAATGCTATAAAGGTAAGATTTGAACACTAAATTATGTGTTGCTGTGGTCATGAAAGATATGTACTGTGTCATGCTAACAGATACCATATTAGGCTGAACATATCTTGGTGTGGTAGTGTCTCTGTGACCATCAAAAAAGCGAGTTTCTTTTCAATGAGTTTGTGAATTTGTAACATGTTTATTTGTAGTGTTGACAAAGGGTGGTAAGTAGGTAAAATCTACTAGGGTTCCCATGTCATTTTACCTGGGTTCCCAAAGAAAATTATTATAGACTTTAAAGGAAAACCCTGCCATGTTTACCCCTTTGTTACTGGGGTTCCGCAACCTTAGGAATGTGCGCTATGTGAAATGTACTTGTAAGGTCTGTTATAGTGTATAGAAACCTGCATGAAGAGCTCACATTTGCCGTCCACTGGGCAATATATTTTTTTATGTCTGTGTACATTCTTCTTCATATTATCAAAATGATTGTCAGAATACTACATTAGAATTCTGCCAGTAGTGATTGTCATGTACGGCCCAGTCTGTAGGATACGGCTAGTGCTTCAGTTTGGTTCAAAAATTACATCTAAAACACATGTAAATCTGGTTTATGCCCCTCACCACCCCCACCCCACCCCTTGATTTGTCCAACACTGTGATGTTATCAATGATGATCTCAACGGTCCTCGTCTGTATGTCAGTGATGAGTATCATAAAATTTGAATCTGAGATAAATGCACTCAAGATTATTCCGTCAATATTTTTGGTTGAATCTATAGTGAATAATCACATCTGTCATCATTATTTTGCCCACAGGAAAAATTTAACATTACATGTGTACACAACACAGCAATTCAAGAGTTGATGAGAGGTATCAGGTCACAGATGAACAGTCTTATTACAGGGTTACCAGAAAAAGAAATGAGTGCGATGGCATTAGGTTTAGCTCACAGGTAAGAAAGATTTCTTTTTGTAACAACTCGCTAGTCTGAAAATTTAATTTAGCTGGAAATTTAAATCTCCTGTTTTTGAATATTTATGATATATTTTTGTTTTTTCTGTCAACAGTTTATCAAGATACAAATTGAAGTTCAGTCCTGATAAAGTTGATACCATGATAGTCCAAGCTATATGTAAGTATATACATAAAACATTAATGGTAATGATGTAGAACAGTGGACCACTTGTTATAAAGACACACATTTATGTTGAAGCTAGGGAGTCAGTTAGGATGAGGCTCCCCAAGATGGACACATTTTGTATTGTCGTCCATGACTAGCCAGTCAGTATTCATTTGCCAATCAATAATATTCAATGCCTTGTTTTAGTGGAGAATTTTACTTCAGTTCTTTATACCGTTAGCTGCAATTTCAAAGGAGACATCAAGATTCAAAGAATGAGTATTTCTGTGGCCTTGCAATATTACGCTACACTCAAAAATGTTTGTTGTGTAATCTTCATGTACCATTTTTACAAGAAATATGCAGTATTTATGTTTTTAGACATCAGGAGTGTATATACACAGTTATTAAAATATCTTTCATTTTTTATTGTCTCATAAATTACTTTCTTGTGTCATTTTACAGCACTACTAGATGACTTAGATAAAGAACTTAACAATTACATAATGAGAGCTAGAGAATGGTATGGCTGGCATTTCCCTGAAATGGGCAAGGTTGTCAGCGACAATTTAGCATTTGCTAGAACTGTGAAAAAAATTGGTAAGTGTTTTTTAAAATACAATTAATCTCTTGTGAGCCGTATATCTTGAACAGCAGTTTCACCGTAAGTGTGACGAATTCAGTGGTTTATCACGATGTGGAGAAAGTGGAATACTGTACATGTCAACATTGAAATTTTTCGCTTATTTTGCTGGAAAACAAAAATGTAAAAATAAGTAGTGACTGAAATGCCTTCGTGTATATAGAAAAAAGTACCACTCTGGTAATAAGTAAAATTTGTCTTTGAGAACTAGCTGAAGACAGCGTAAACGTAATATTTTCTTACTCTTAGCGATGAAAATATCTAGGTTTACATATAAATAACAAGGTAATTTGCATATTGGTTTGCATAGTGATCAGCATATAATATGTATATGTCTTTAACACATACACATATAAATAACAAGGTAATTTGCATATTGGTTTGCATAGTGATCAGCATATAATATGTATATGTCTTTAACACATACACATATAAATAACAAGGTAATTTGCATATTGGTTTGCATAGTGATCAGCATATAATATGTATATGTCTTTAACACATACACATATGTACATTGAGGATCAGCCATTTCTGTTCATGTGAAAGTATTATTATGATTTTGTCTTTAAAAGATTACTAAAGCTCAAGGATGGTAGAACATTTTTGAAGCACAGTAGAAATCTGCCAAGCTTTGGGGGCTAGATGGCAAGGATGGTGTTTGCATCATGCTTTATAGTGGGGGTAGAACACTGGTCAACTTGAAGCCATATGTGTGGTGTATGTAAAGTAGGAGATAATATGATAAAAATGTGTAACTATCATCTTCAAATTTGATTACAGGTGATAGAACAAATACAGCAACCACAGATCTGTCAGACATACTTCCTGAAGAAGTTGAAGAAGAAGTAAAAAGAGTAGCGGAAACCTCCATGGGAACTGAAGTATCAGAAGATGATATAATGAATATATTATACCTTTGTGAACAGGTGATCATTTACATTTGTCACATTGGAGTTTGATTCTGTATACACAGTTCCTCTTTAGACTGACTATGTGTGCAAGGTAATGAGTCGGTTTGTCATCACAGTGCCGAAGGTTTTTGGCATCAAAATGATATTGTGCCACATTTTGTCATAGAGCAGTACTGAAAGTTTTTCGGCATGATAGTGTGGAACTTATTTGTTCACGACAAGGCACAAATCAAACTGAACATTGAATGTGACTCGTCTGTCAAGGGTCACATAACTTGGAATGATTGTCCAAGAGAAATATCGAGGGGATTTTAGATTGATTTTGTCAAGTGTAGAAAATTACTGGATATTTGATTCACTGTGTCATCGATGATGATTGGCTTTGTGTTGTTTATCTGAATTCAAGATGTCGAATTATAGCTTTCGTCACTACCTCTTCTGAGATGAACACGGTGAACAAATAATTTCCAAATTCTGCATGGATCATTTGTTGAAAATTGTATTGTGTAAAACATGTATTGATATGCAATACAAGGTACTAAACTAATTTAGTCTTGGATATGCACTTTGGGGCCAAATATAGCTGAAAGGTGAGGAGTACCTATGTCTGGGTGCAGCGCCCTCAGTCTCAGCATTTGGTCATTATTAGAATGGCCTAAAGGGTCTAGCAGCCAGACTAGGTGTAATTTTGAAAGGGACCATTTTAATGTTGTATAATTTCTCTAAAAAAATATACTTTGTGAAATGTTTGCAGGTAATAGAAATCTCCGAATATAGAGCCCAGCTGTATGACTATCTCAAAAACAGAATGTTAGCAATTGCACCAAATCTTACAATTATGGTTGGAGAGCTTGTTGGAGCGAGACTTATTTCACATGCTGGTAAGTGTATTATTAATTTTCAGCCCTTAGAGTCGGGACTATTACAGTGGGCTTTGTCTGTGCGTCTGTAATCCGTAACTTCTCTTGCATGCAATATCATATTTCTTTAAAACTTAGCACAAAGGTGACATCCTATGATACACTTTCATGCCTTTCAACAAAGATTCTAATATTATTTTAAGTTTTCAATTGAAAGATTATATTCACTGTGTTATCGATGACGATAAAAGCTTGTTGTTGATCTGAATTCAGATGTTGATTTCAAAGCTTTCGTCACTACCTCTTCTGAGATAAACACAGTAAAGTGATATTACATTGCATTTATCAATGTAATCCCAAACTGGCCCGAGTCCCAGCAGTGACGTTTCATTTACTGCAGTCTTGTCAAGCCAACAGTTTTATTGTGTACAAGTAGTGAGTTATATTGAAGTGTTAATGTGTGTATATGTATGTCTGTTCTTACATTTTAGGTTCACTGCTAAATTTGGCCAAGCACCCGTCTTCCACAGTACAGATATTAGGTGCAGAGAAGGCACTCTTCAGAGCTTTGAAAACTAAGAAGGATACTCCCAAATATGGTTTGATTTATCACGCCACGCTTGTTGGACAAACAGGTGCCAAAAACAAAGGAAAGGTAAGCTGTGCAACTAAAAAAGTGGGCTTGACCTCTGACCAGGCCATATGTTTGGTGATATTTGTTTACTCCAATACCCCAAGTATCACAGTGTCTGTGTTATCAATGATGATCTCAACGGTCCTCGTCTGTATGTCAGTGATGATTTCTTTGTATCTTCTGAGATAACACAACTTAAGATTCCTACATGTATGAACTACTGATAATCGTAACAGTTTGAGCAATTACTAAAAATCAACTAAATATTTTGTTTGCCATCCTTGAATTTTCTCAAAACCTACCAGACAGACATGTACAGATTAAAATAATCCTATCTTAATTTTTTTGTTGGTTGCCACTTACCACTGTGGTGTTGAGGTTTGATAAAGTTTACTACATTGTAAAGAAGAATGTCATTCAGTTTCACTACTTAACAACAAAGGTTTTCCTCAAGCACTTTGGTTTCCTCTCGTATTAACTATGAATCCACAAGGGTCTTCTCTCACTGAATTTCTTGGGAGACAAGTTTATAAAAACCTAAAAAGTCTATCCTGTATACGAAGAGATTATTATAATAATGTAAAATTAATTATGGTGTGTAAAGGCATTTTATTTAACAAAATATCGTCACAAAGCGTTGCATCGCAGACTAAATCCTAGTGGAATGCGAGTTGATGTTAGTTATGTCTCTGTCGTACTCCCACTAGATGTCACGTATGCTGGCAGCCAAGACAGCTCTAGCTATTAGGTATGACGCATTAGGTGAAGATGGCAGTGCTGAGATGGGACAAGAAAACAGAGCCAAGTTAGAAGCAAGGTTGCGACTGATGGAGCAACAAGGTGTAAGTATAACATTACTTGCTTTGTTAAGAGATATGTTGCCACCGAGGGCAGATGTCATCAATTTTGATGAGATCGTCTATGTAAATTGTGAAAGTATGCAATCCATCAGTTGTGTTTTTCTGCATTAGAGGACATGTGTAAAGTCTACCAAAATTTTGACACTACCCTACTGTCGTTACCAGAACTTTAAAATCTTGAGTAGAATTAAAAAATAACAAACTTACCTGTTCTTTCAAGAGCATCACATCAGCATGCATGTTTCTTATTTATTTATTCAACTTTATTTAAAGAGGGTAGCCCAGTTGGCCGAGGCCAATCTTCCCTGGGGCCCTCTGAATAAAATAGTACAAAAACAAACTATACAAAAAGGACACAATAAATAGCAAAAGTGTCACAATAATCGTGTAGACTGTAATAGTATGTCCTGTTGTTCAACCCTGTTAGTATGCCAGGAATGTTGTATCTTACAGACTGGAAATCACGTAATTGTCAGAAATTCCGATACAATTATTTTGTAACACCATTGCTGATGTTGTCAATGATGACTACTCACACCTCTTGTCAGAAGACAACCAATGTCTACTGATTGACAACATATATGACAATCTCTGAGATAACAGACAGCAGTGGTTGTAAACTTACGGGATGATTGCACCTTGTTATGGGATGGTCACACAAGGTCAATAAGCAAAGTTTGTTTATTTAGGCCAAAATACCCCTCTTTTTCCCCTACTTGAACGTTCATAAGTTTACTAATAGAATGCTACATGTTAAAACAATTGAATTCAATATTAGTGTTACATTATAACTTCAGGAATTTCTGTTATGAGTTTATCACTCATCAGATTTCTGACCAATTTTACCTCCATGATAATTCATAGGTCAATAGAGGTTGCAGTGTATGTCTTGACTTCATTCAATCCTGTCAAATATCAGAAGAGATAAAGTTTATTATTGATTTGCTTATTCCATTTAGCAAAGAAGAATAAGTGGTACTGGAAAACAAGCAGCGAAATTTGACAAGTACCAGAACAAAAGTGAAGTCTTTACGTACGATGAGGGTATGGACTCTACCATCCCAACGGCACCAAAAAAGAGAAAAATAGAAGAGTTAGACGACACGACGGAAGCATCGCCAGCTGAACATAAATCTAAGAAGGTGAAAGCTGATCCGGAAGAAGCGACGGAAGAAACACCAAAGAAGAAAAAGAAAAAGAAGAAAGACAAAGGAAAAGAAGAAAGTGATGAAACGCCAGCAAAGAAAACAAAAGAAGATTCACCAGAAATAGGTAGGTATTTAATGTTTAGAGAAATTGTTAAGTATAAATTCAAGATGTGATTCAAAAGAGAAGCCATATGGAGAGGGCTTATCTTCAGCATTGTATAAATACAGCTAAAATGATGTAGGCTTGGTGTTTCACTTGTGTGACATGACATTTAATACACACCCTCAGACAACTTCTAATGCAAAAGAGGGGGGGGGGGGCTGTAGAAGTAGTCAAGTTGAAATGTTGATTATCAGTTAGAAAATAAACAATTGCAGCCATTAAAATCATCAAGTTCATGTGTAACGTTTTCATTAGAAGCCTGTTTTTACTGGTGTGAAAGAATAGCAATGCTTATCAGTGTTCAATGTGATTAGGCAAAGGAGATCCTGCTGTGTTTATTATGTCTCTGTTATTGTTAGTCTAGAGTTGAAATATGTCTAGCTCTGTGTCAAAAACGTAATGTCCCGTGAGTGAAATACCAAGCCTACATCATTTTAGCTATATTTCCTTCACACACTTGGTAAATATATACACACACATACGTTATTTGTGTTAGCGTTTATGTAAAAATGCTTGTCATATTTGCAACACTTTTCCAAACTAGAACGTTGATGGCCAGATATTGCTTACCTGCTGTCTAAACTGTGTAGTTTTGTGCATCTTGAAGTTGTGGTGCATAATTTTGGACAGTTTTGATAACATAATTGTTAGTGCACACCCAATAGTATGTTATGTTTATGGTCATTGTGTTGCATCAGGGGGTAGGATAGAGTCGATAGTCTCATATTGCAACAAGTAAATCAGCTCCTAAGACTGGAATGATATAAAAACCTGTTGGTCACCATTTGCTAACCATTTCACACATTCATAACCATGACAACAATTTGCCTTTCACCAAAGTTTATTTATTGTTTTCTTTTTTTTTCATCAAGAAGAAACGCCCAAGAAAGAAAAGAAGAAAAAGAAGAAACATAAAGAGGCCGAGGAATCTACATCAGTAGCTGAAACATCTCTTACAGAAACAGTAAGTTTTGATAACATCACTAGATTTCTAAAATTGATGAATTTAGAAGTGCAAAGAAAAATGTTAGTTTTTTGTTGTTTGGAAATCTAGAAGGTAAAAAGTACAGGAGTATATTTCAAGATAGGCAGTTGACCGATTTCTTTGGGATGATTGCGCAATGTCACACAAATGCAATAAATGAACTTCGTTCATGGGATGGTGTCAATGCAAATGCTGAACTTCAGTTTCACACTCCTTACCAAATTTCAAAAACTTTCACACCTGGTTCTGTATTTACTACTGAGATGTTGATAAATTGATGAAAATGTACTTTTAATGTCTTTACCGTGGTGTGTGGCCATTACAATTTTCACCATAGTTTTATCTGATGTATAAGTGCGTTGAGGCGGGTTGTTCTAAATGAACAAGGTACTATCTATGGGAGCTAGTGTGACATTGTGCAATTATCCCTTAGTGTCTATGTCTGTTATCAGTGAGTATCACATCAATTTCTGAGATAACAGCAAAGTTTATTTACAGTGTCATGATAAATAGAACAGACAAAGAATAATTATGGGTTTCACGGACTGAGATTGTATGATGGAAGGGGTCGGTAAGATGTACTACTGAGGTCCACAGAACCCATATCCAGGCTGTGAAGGGTTTATCATACAAATCACATACAAATATTAAAAAGATCGAGAGAAAAATCAAAATAACAGGTAACGAGTGCAGAACTTCCAATATTTGGGCAATGTGTGCCACTCTCCATTGTAGTACATAGAAAGAGATATACTGGGTATATGATAATGATGTATACTTGCTTTCCACTTGGTAACAAAATTTAATATAGTTAGACAATTATATATTATAATTTCTGTGTAAACCCTGCCAAATAAGTTTGGTACAAAGATCAGAGTGAACTCGCTGTGTTCTCTACAACCACCTTTCATAAACTTTATTTGATTTCTTGTATTTTTCAGCCAAGTACAGACAAAAAGAAGAAGAAGAAAAAGAAGAAAGAAAAGGAAAAAGAAGACTCATCAGATTAAGACAAACAGTAGAGTAAATAGTTTTAGTATTCCTTTTAAACATAAAATCATGTTGGAAAATCAGTTGCAGAGAATGGACTGCCCAAGTAAACTACTGTATATTTTTACAATACATACCAAGCCTAGAATGAAAATGAGTTTATATAGATGTTGCTAGATTACATGTATTGGATTACATAGTTTGTCTCTACATTTACTATGGTTGGGATTAGGGTGCCCACTATATTAGCAGCCATCTTGTTCCTGTACTTATGACTGAATCAAGTTAAACTCTTGTCACGTGTACACATGTCATTTCAAGATTGTCCATGAATTAAAATCACAGTCTAGCTACACATGTTTCAACTATATTGGAAGGAAAGCTAACACCATCCTTTTTCATTTTTACTGCAAATTAAACGTCCGTCACTTGTTATAATAAATGTGGAGCAAATCATTGGGGGGTTCTCACTTATCCAGTTTAGTCAATCATGTATAATAGGGGTGGGGTTAGACTTATCATTTGTGTCTGAAACAAAATTCCATAAGTGTATTTAGTTTCCTAGATACGGAGGGGGTCCACCTAAATGATGGCTATATATCTAATGACTGATCTGTGTTGGGTACAAAAATTCATAGTGAATGGAGTCCCAAATCCAGCTTATTAGTTTTACTACTTTATGTCATCTCAGAGTTGTAGTCTGAACATAGTATATGTAATGTAGCAACAACCATATAAACATTTTTGTTGGAGGCCAAGTTGTAAGTATTGCGATGACTTAATAGAGGCCAAATATTTGTATTATTTTTATAGTTTGAAAAAATATATTGCTCACAGAATTTGAGTCCTGCCTAAATTATGTACTTGAAAAGATCTCAAATAGCTTATGTATGCGTGTTATTTTGATACATAAAGATTGTAGAATTTCACCACCACATGGGGCATTATTTAAAAAATATGTTGCATACTCTTTTGTTGGAAGAGCTATCGAAGTAATGGGAACTGGTACAAGAAGGCATTGCAGTTGATAGTATTTACAAACACTGCCATCTTAACCCTTTCACCACCAGTACCCGGTATACCGGGACGCGCTAGGGCGCCCACCAGTACCCGGTATACCGGGACGCCAAAGTTCATTCACCTATCTTGCCGTAAAACCGTTCAAAGGCAGCAATTGCTGCAAAATTTGCTGCCATAACTAGTTCCACACATGCGTATTAGCCTTGTTTATATTGCCTGCCATTTTGAATGTATGATAGTGAACGGTATCGAGAGCTACGATCCAAATGACGAGCGATCGTAATTTTATGTGCGTTTTTCGCCCACAAGATCGAATTTAAACATGGCGGATATAATTAACGGCTCTCATAACATGGTCTACGATATAAATTATGTCACTGTCTTTGAATATTTCGACTGAATTTGACTCGAAATACATCATTGAATACAAGTATTTAGCTGTGGGAACACATTGTACTTGTGTGTAAGCATCAAATTCCCGCTAAGTCCGTATGAGCTGCCGGCGGCAGTTTACGGTTGAATTTTTGAATGTCGGCAAATTTACGCAATCTTGTGACAGGTACCGACTCCCATACTAACGTTTTGGTTGTAATTTTTGGCTATAAAATGGATTATTTTGGTTTTATTTCTTTTGTTACATCTCAGTAATGACTTGTATTTGTACTAGCTCAGCGTGTAAAGGTCAGTGGAGGGAAATTTATGCACGATACGGGCGATTTTACGAATCGGATTTTTTATGTGCGTTTTTCAACGTAAAATTCAAATTTCAACATCGCCGAAGCAAAATCTGTCTCCCCTAACGTAACTTACAATGTAAATAACGGTGCTGTTCGTAGAAATTTCCACTCAATTTTGACTATGAATACGATGTTTTATACAAGGAGATGGCTGCGTGAACTCGATGCAGTATATGGAAGGATCAGATTATCGCAACGTAACTTCAAAGTCCCGACTGCATATTTGGTTTTGTGGGTACAGCATGTTGGCAAAAAGCGCCACTTTGGCGTCCCGATTTGGACTCGTATACTACCAACTTGTGGGCATTTTTTACTGATTTTGAGCATAAATTTGGTGATAATTTTTTGTTGTTCTGTCAAATAATGATATATAATTACACAAACTAATTTTCTGAAGGTATTGGTGCAACGACTTCAGGTATTTTTGTCCCTTTCATTGTCGGTGCGGGACCGACTAATTGCATCGTAATCAGATTAGAGAGCCGTTATTTTTTTCCGTTCAAATTTAATACGACTGAAAATAACATTTTCTGCCAAATTTTCGCCGATTTTGACCATTTAACCAGTATACATAATTTTGTAGAAACATAAATGTTGGTATTTTGAATTTAGTTTGTTATATAAATGTTTTGTTTATTTGTGACATGTCAATAATTAAACAACACAGGTTTTTTTTACCAATATTTTCTTATTTTAACCCAAATTTCAGTTGTGAATGTGATATTTGAATCTGATTATTTGTAAGTATGATATAGACAATTTATTTTCCAGTAAAATGATACCTAATTTTCAAAGATTGGGCAATTCTAAGGATTTTTGTATCAATTTGATTGCATACCACTCACTCTCACTTTATGTTAGTGAGGGGGCTGGTGGAGCACAAACAATCCCATGAGGCCAATGGTGGTGAAAGAGTTAAGGTGAACTGTAGATCCTAGCTTCCAGTGGTCAAGGGCACCCCTCCATATATTTATATCTTATAAGTTTGGCTTTACATTTGTGCCTCACCCATATTCATAATAAACAACATAGAAAAATATTATTCAAACATGTTTACCGTACTTGAGAGATGTATCCATTCCACTGTACTTAGTGTGTACATTTCAAATGTCGTCACCGACGAGATATTGTAATGCAGCTGGTAAATATTCCATTATTATCATCAACCTATTATACTAATTTTTAAATAAAATAAAGATAAAATATACATGAATTGATTTTGGCTGTTTCTCTTGATTTCCCCACCCATATATGTCTTTGTCTGTCCATGGACCCATTTCTATCTATATATTTCTTATAAAATAACTTTAACACTGAGTTTTGAAAGACATCTTATCTGTCATGTTTACCAGGCCCCCTCAAAGGTGTATGTACTAAAAAAAAATTGCAAGTCTGGCATGGTAGAAACGTCTGACCTTTAGAGACTGCAACAACTTCTCACATCATAATGATTGGCTGGATTCTTTAGTCAAGTTCATAGCAGTACTTGTCTGGTTTTTGCCACCTGAAGAAGTAAAAGTAAGAATCAACATTTATAGCAAATGTATTATTGACCGAGTTCCAATTAGAAAGAACAATATTTTTATCTCTCACAAGGATTTTGTTTTGTTACATAAAATACACAAATCAACACTTGGTTGGAACAGGGAAGATTCAAACACAAAACTGTTCATTTGTGTTCACTGTGGTGTTTTATGTAGTTTTCAACAAAATATCTCTCTGGTTTGGTATTTCATAGACTGATAATGGTTATAATTAAAATAGATTTGGTATCTAAATTATAATCTAGTACAGATGAAAATTTGAAGTTTCCTTAGGTTCTCCCCAAGTGCCATTCATTAGCATGCATGATCTAGAATTGTGTCACCATGGTAACAGTCACAGATTTTGGCTCCCTGGATGAATAATAAATATACCGTTGTACCACCCAAGTGAGTCTTAAAAGTTATTAGCCCCTGAGTAAGTAGCAAATGATATACACGTGTCACCTAAGTGAGTCGTATATATTTTCACCATGTAAAAAAGTCTTATAAAAGATGGTGTCAATCTATGGAATCGGTACAACTCGAAATATCTTACTTTTGGTACCTTGAAGCACTCCAACCACGACAGCTATAACTATAGCAGCCAGTAGAAGACCCAATAACAGTGTGAGCAGCTTTCTCCTTGCCAAGTCAACATACGTACGGTTATGTGTTTCAGTGTCCTGCAAGTAATCAAATCGGGAAACCTTATATGCATTGTCCAGTTCAGCCTTATCAGGCACCTGATTGGGCGGCACATTAATCTTATCTTACTATAAATTTGGCAGTCAAAAGTCAAAAAGTTTGCCCATTTCCAAAAATTTAAATTTGTGTCTAACTTCCTATGACCAATCTATTAATGTAGAATGCATTTTGGGAAAAAGCTCTTTGAATTTTTGTAATCAATTTGTTCAAGAAAATTCCACCCTATTAAAATCACTTTAAAAAAAAGGGGGGAGGGGGGAGGGGGTCATACAAATTTTTGAAGTAGAGGTCAAACTGTCACTTTAGAATCCAATATGGCCACCAAATACTTTGTTGACTGAAAAAGAACAGATTGGCAATTTTCTTGCAAACAATATAGTATTTCGAAAGAGCAAGCTTTCATATGACAAAGATTGGAGAGAATTGATTTTCAGGGATATTTGTCCCAAGGTTCTTACTTAAAGTGTGTTATTAAAATTTAAACAGCCGAGACCTGGTGGGTTCGAACCAAGGCTGCAGAGGTAAGAGGCGTATGAGCTATACGAGCTAACTGCTTGGCCACCCTAATGCATTCTACCTTAGTGCAAAACCTAGCTTGAATATGAATGGTATATAGTGTACAAGAAAGACAATACTGAGTGGAAACCCCACAATCAGGAATCATTAAAGGGGCACAAGCTGAATTTTTATATATTTTGGGGGATGTATTTTTTCTGCATTTTGAAAGGTACTCCAAGTATTTTATTGGTGTACACTTAACCATCACTTTCATTTGGCTAAACCAAAAGCTGGTACTAGGATATAACTTATAAATGATCCAATGACGTAAATTATGATATGTATCAAAAAATGTAGAGGAACTCCCTTCTATGCACTAAACTGTTCCAAGAATGCCAGAACTCAAATTGTGATGTCATAGAAAGTATGCATCGACATTGACATTATACTAGAACATAAAATCGAAAGTTTTGTAAGTATTTTCACATCAGCATATAAACTCAGCTTGTGCCACTTTAATAAGCATGTTACACTCACATAACAGTAACATGTGATATTCCCTATTGAAAACAAATCCTGTCCTTTTTAGTAACGCTAAGATAATGCTAATGTAAGTACAAAAACAATCCATCCCCAAAAACATATAATTCAGCTTGTGCCCCTTTAATGATTCTACATTTGGGATTCCTGTCTTACACAATTCTACACTCTTTCAGCATAAAGCTAGTCCACTCTGGTTCATATTAGGCCATCCTTGTGAGACCTAGGTATGTGTACTCTGTTCTAATTCCTACACATGGATTAAAGGGAAACATTACGCCAAGAAATAAATGTATTTACATAAACTTTAGGTTCTGAAAAGTCTTAGGAAGGTCTACTAAATGTGTATTATCTTCTCAAAAATATTCATGAATATTAATGATTCATCTTATGTGTATGTGATTGCCAAGTCCCATGATGCAACAGTGGAGGTGAAAAATTGTTTCAATTTGATGGCAATCACGTGAAATATATGTGATGTGAAATCATGAAATGACTCTCCAAGATCTAAAGTTTATTGAAATAAATTTATTTCCTAGAGTACTATTTCCCTTTAATGGTTTTAGTACAACAATGTTTAGAGTCTGGCCCTAGTCATATCCGCACCTTACTCCTTGATTATAAATATTTCATCCATAATATTAAAGTTGTGTTTTTGAATAAAAAGTTATTGAATATATTTTGTACATCAAAGTTAAAAGTCATCTTGAAATCCATAAATCTACTACTTACCACCCTCTGTATACTTGGTTCATCCCCGGTATCAAAGACAGCACTCAGTGATTTATGAATACAGGGGTCAAAGGGCACTACTTTTCTTGTATCCGGTACAGTTCTGGATGATGTCACTTCCGGTTTGACAGCTGATGACATAATACTGTTATGGTAATTAGCTGTGATGTCAGAAGGTTTTTGGACCAATCAGGGACATCATGTTTACAGTTGATCTCAACCAAGTCAATGAATCATGAACTCTGAGAATAAAAAAAGAACACAAGAAGAACCACTATAAATTAATACACTAAAACTGTCAATTTTACTTTGTCCTATATATATACAACAAGAGATGTTATTCACAAATATTTTTTTTTGTTCAGCCAAGGAATATATGAGAAACCCACAAGGCTTTGTCATAATGAGTCACTAGATGAGTAGTGATATTTTTGGTCTAAAATGAAGAAAATTGTTGGGGAATAATATGCTTCTAATCACAAAAAAATGGTGATTAAATGTGACATTTCGATCACTGCAGAACCTGTGACACAGACCAGGGTTGTCATGACAACTTAGTTTTCATATTTATTGCAATTTTTGAAAGAAATAACTTGGCTTGTACATGGTACAATAAATGTTATTCATTAGCTCAATACATGCAAGAAGGCGAGTAATATCACCTAATTTATTTTTGGTACCTTAAAAATTTGAAATGATAATTTGGTATCAGTTGTACTTCACAATCTCTGAATTATTTTATACATAAATTGTTTAAGTTGACTTCTATTATTCAAGCACATCAAATAAATTTTATCAGTTTATCAGAATCAGTGGAGTGGATCTGTACATATATGGAAGGATGGATTGACATAGACAGACAGACAGATGGACGGATGGACATAGAAAAACAAATAGAACATTGATATTACATGCATAAATTAAAACAAATGGAACATTGGTATGACATGCATAAATGGAACATTGATATTACATCATGCATAAATTAAAACAATACAATGTTGAGATGACATCACATACTAGTACTTATAAACTATTACATATAACGCTGATATAACATCACATATAAATTAAAACAAATGGAATATTGATATGGCATGTTCTTATACACAACAAATAAAATGTTTATATGCGGGTCAAAAATAAACCTCAGACCACTATTTCCGTTTATTAGTCTGAGCATAAGCTAGACAAATGGAATGTTGACATGACATCACACAGCAGAACGTTGATATGACATCATATTTGTATGTGGGTAGTACTGTATTCTCAGTGATAATAGAAACCTATATGTAGCCAATATGTTGAATAAAGACAGAAATTTCAATAGAAAACGTATTATTGATCATAAACAAGTTGAAATGTGTGGTTTGATTTGAATGTTTTACGGTTTCATTATTTCATTGTATACACACATTTCCCTATCAAATTTTGATAAACGTTACATTATAAACAGAAGGGCCAATTTGACCTTTCATTTGACCCACTTCTTCGGTTGAGAGGTATTGCTTAGGGACGAGTGCACAATGTCGCAATAGCTTGAAATAAACGAACTTCGTTTAGAACCCCCCCCCCCCCAAACGAACCTTCACAAGTGCGACATCGACCCCCTCCCCTAAACGAACCTTCACAAGTGCGACATTGACACATTTATATGATGAAAACCATGATGATGAAAATTGTAGCAGTCACACCACTACGATTGATGCAATGTAAAAAACACATGACGGTAAAGATATTACATTACGTAAAATGCTAACAGAAACCCAACACTGTTCTATCACAACAGAAGTAAATTTTCATCAACGTTTCAACATCTCAGTAGTAAACACAGAACATGTTTTTATCACTGAAGGTGTGGACGTTTTCTAAATATGGTTAAAATGCGAACATAAAGAGTTTAGCCATCGTGACGCCAGACCCTTTCCCCACTAAACGAAGTCCCTTCTAGTAGTTCTATATGTAATAGCTTCTTTCACATTAACACGCTCGCGATATCACTCATCCATTTGATAAATAATCTCTCTCAAATTGATGCAACAAATTTATGAAAATCAATTGAATCCCCAGATATTTATTTTGATTTTGAGTAATTAGAAATAGCCTCTTTATCGAGGCTTCAGATTTCAGCACGAAAAAAAATACCTTGAAAGCGAAATTTGTGATCCATGCGTTTAGGCGGGAAACATTTAGTACGGAAAATTGCATGAAAACGAATTTAGTCTTCGTTCATTGAAATTATGTTTGTCGTATATAGTGTAATCATAACATTAACAGTATTCTGTAGAATTCCGCTCTTTACGTCAACTTTGAGCGTCAGAAAAAATAGACTAGAGAACACCGTACCAATTTGTAACTGCGTCGGCCGTGTCGGTCCCCTCTCTTACTTTTGACGAGATTATGATATTTGTCGTCTTGTTTACTGAATCATCAAATGTTCATGTTTTACCTGAAATTCCGTGACCTCGTAAAATGTATGGCCCGAATCGACCTACTGGAGAACGTCGGGTCGATGATGCGGTATGATTATTAAGCTTATATTTTCCCTCGATGATGAAAATAGATGTCGGCATTGAGCAAGAAATCAGAGTTTTATGTATTGAATAAATTTGATCACGATTGACTTCATACATTTACACATAGTAGGAGGTAAACAGTTGTACATGATGGAACGGGTGCCATTTTTATTTACAATTATTAGGGACGTCGTGTCAAAATTATAATAATATATTTCAGTAGATTACAGCGCCCTCAACGTTGCGTATCCCAATAACTGTGATCTCGAATTTGTTCAAAGCTTGTGTTAGTTTACTAGTATTTATATTTACTGTCGGCGACGTACATGGGGTATACAGCTTATGAAACAATTCCACAAGCTGAGTATCATATTAATGTAAAGCTTTTTTAAGGTGGAAATACTTGCACGAAACCTCAGTGAACATAATGTAGTATTATGTAAGTTAGCGGCAAAGGCTACCCCCCCCCATTACTTTGTTGCATTAAAAAAATCATAAAAAATTACAGCAAATTAAACATCCTTCTTGATACAATGTCGACGCATGCCTAGCCTAGCTAGCCTGCACAGTAGGGATTTCCTCAACAAACGTACGGTACACTAAATGATGACGTCATCATATCCATTGCAAATGACGTACGCGTATGACGGCTGCTGATCATGTAATAACTCACTTTTACAATACATATACCCACTAGCAATACAAACCACAGCTAAATAGATTTTCAACAGTAAAAATAAAGGTACAAATGACTATAAAGTGAATAGGAACCTGTCAATGAGGAGAACGTGTCATTCTCCACTTGCCATGCCAGTCAACTCATCAAAGGCAAACTCGACACACTCTCTAAAACTTCAACACCAAACAGGCAGAGACTAGAGTAAGGGTATATCTCCGCATACTACGGTCTGAGTACATATAAAGCGCGCGGTTTTGACGACCCCCCCCCCCCTTTTTTTAGACTAAAGTAAGTAGACTAGACTTTTGACTCCTATTATTGTAAGCATTAGGTACATGTTTGCCCACTGTTTAATCTCAGATACATTTTGGGAAAACGCGGCAAGTTTCCGAGTTTCAATTTTTCCCCCAGATTTTCCGAAAACGTACTTCCGAGGTTGCCGAATTATTATGGCCGAATATGATTTTTTTGTGAGGCTTTTGAAACCTATTTAAAGGCATGATGAACACATTTGACCCTTAGTTTTTGAATGAATTGTACACTTTCGACCCCTTTTTATAGCGCATATGACCGAGTGTAATTTGAACACGCCAGGGCCAGGTAAACACCGCTTACCCAGCCAAGTAACTTCACTCTCCGGACACCCTAACCGTTTTAATAGTTCAATTATTTGTAAAGGGACGTTTATAATAATGAACAGGAATATAACCGAGAAGATAACAAGTGAACTCTACTTATCTGTATCGTAGACGCAATACTGGTTGTCGCGTACGTAGATAACACCGTACCGTGCAAGTCACTGTCGTTGTCGTTGCTGTGATGGCCACGTGTACAACTATGTGGAACTTCAGTGTCAGTTGTACGTACGTCAAACTGAACATCACAGGTCACGTGATGAAAGCAGTGAATATGATTTGCGGTTAGAAACTAAAGATGAATTGGATTGGTCGAAATATTGGACACAGGTGCATGGAATCATGACTAAATATACATGAGAATTGAAATGCATATTCATGAACACAACAAGAACGTCACTCAAATATACACAAAAGGGACACCACATGGCACAGCAAACATGTAAAAACCCAATCGCATACTGATAAGGTGGAAAGAGAATCATATTAGTTATTGATTGAGTATTGAGACAATCCTCCTGAGACCCTCTGACAATGTAGGATAAAGATTCAACAAGATGTCTTTCATCATTCAATGACAAAGTATACAACATGTACAAAGTCAGAAGAGATATGAAGAGAACAATTTTTTGTCTGTTTCGGTCACAGTCAGTCAGTCAGTCAGTCAATCAATCAATCAATCAATCAAATGTTAAAGACATTAACTAACTAACTCACCCACTCTGTCAAATTCTAGGCATGCCTAGCTCCTCTGCTACTGTGTTATGTTCACCCATTTATGTCACTAAAGTCCAAAGTTTCATGACGAATGTGAACAGAATGGGAGTGTTGTCATTCCTTTCGACCATCCCACACAACATTGATAAATGTTCAATATGAATTCTAGTTATGTGAGAAATGTATGCTGTTTTCTTAACTGTGGTGACCTCTTTACATGACCCTGGATACAGTTCACTGACCCATCAATCAAAAGAGGGCCAAGTATAGACAAAATATGGGAATTGACTAAAATTGCCAAAGTCATGGGTAACACAATACTATTATATAATTATTGATTCAAGACTCTGTATTTTTGATACTTGCTTTTACAAGTACAGGCTAAGCGATTTAGGGTCATAACTTGATTAACATTTCTCGTAAACTAAGGGTGGTCAAATTACACATAACAGGGAATGGGGAATGTAAGACCTGTCTCAAAGAAATTGAAGATACATACTTTTTTAGATACAAATCACTTACTGGTGTGAGATACTCTTTTATATTGATTTAAATCTATATTTAAACTTCATGAGTTTGAAGAATGCAATATCATCAACACATTTAATTCTGGATTCAATTTCAGATTTTATGTTTTTTTAGTAACTTTTTTATGGAACATAAACAAAGACATGGGGGTATATCTAAGCTGATAAAGTAATTTATAACAGATTTATGGGAGAAAAGAAAAACATGTTTTATACAGAACTTTCTTGTATCTGTAATTGTGTTTTTTAGTTCTGCAGTTTCTTTTGAAGTCTTTCTTGTATGTGTTTCTTGTCAATTCAAAGGGCAATAATATTATAACTAATAAAACCAGAGTACATTTTTTCCCTCTGCACGGGGACTTCCTGTAAAGGGGCTAGTACTTGTCTAGTGACTGGTAGTGACAAGGCCCCTTAGATCACTTGTATTTTCCTTGGCTAAATAAAGAAAAATATTGGGGAATAATACCCAATTGTCAGCCAGTCAGTTTTTTGATTGTTAGAGTGGGTGAAGGGAATGCATGCTACGGTGATACTTTAATAGACTGGCAGATTTTTTAAGTCTCAAAACCTTCAAATATTTTGAATTTGAACTGAAAATGTTGTCTAGCACTGCTTATCTCAGTTACTTGTAGTCTTCCAATGTTTAATCGATCACCCAACTAAGGAAAGAAATGCAAAATGCAAAAAAAAACACACAAAAAACTGCACCTCTAACAAAATGATACTAATAAGATAAGTATGATTGGAAATTAATGGATATTTGTAGATGTATAACAAAATAGGTCCTCAAATACATTACTTCTATGTGTGACTGTCAATGTTGGAATGAATGAAAAGAAATCGACAAAGTTTCAGTGATAATGACATGCAATAAATGGCTTGATTTTGATGATTTAATCCTGAAGGTCAAAGTCAAGGTCAGTCTTAAAAGGAAGCTTGCATCTGATAATGTTAGGCAGACACTTATAAGGCATCTCTGTATTGATATTTGTGAGTCATACAGTAAATCGTTATTGTTCACGACAAATAATGTCGCCATTTAGTAAAACATGATGTCACTTTGTGAGCATCAAACATAATGCATGTATACATTTATTTTGTTCTGTTACCCTTAGACATGATTTAAAAGAAATTTGCCACAACTTCACTGTCACCGATATGCATGAAATGCCTTAACCTTGTCATGTGTGTGATTACATGGGGTTAGACACTTGAATGAAATCTCTGTGTAATAATCATATGGGGTTAGACACTTGAATGGAATCTCTGTGTAATAATCACATGGGGTTAGACACTTGAATGGAATCTATATGTAGTAAACGTTTTTTTCAGTTATGCAGAAATATATTGATTTTGTACTTCAGCATGATCACAATTCCGTAAAAAGTGATGTGACCACCAAAACTAATGGTTGTGTGTATTTTTTTAAATTCAAAACAGTACTTCAAAACAAAATAAACACTACAAAGTGTCTGTAATGTGTAATATCATATGCTTACTTATACAATTCTAAATTTGGATTTCTAAACTGATAAACCTACAACATTCCTAGGATAACATAGTGGTATTAGTAGTAGTATGTTTATTAGAGTGACATGTAATCATATAACATAATAGTAACAATACAAGTCGAAACAAGGAATTACCCAATCTGATTAAAATCCGATGTAGATGTCGGCTAATCATTCATTGCTATTTTACCTTCGTTATTTTGCCTGAATTGACCTTCTTGGTATATGTTTACATTTTTTAGCCTGATCACCTCCTCTACACCCAGCCCAACAGGCTTACAAGTCACTACAATAAGAGTACAATATATACAATTTTAGGTATTACTAATTGATTAAAACAATCGTTGTCAAATCTACAAGAGTCATTTAGACACAATATCAATGACTGTAAAATTTTATACAAATTGGTGATGTTAATCATACTTCCTTTCATAATTAGCTGTATGAAATTTAAACGAGGAAATCCTTTTATGTTTAATGGGATGTCTTATCTCACTGAAAGTCTTCTACATACCCTACACTTCACATCTTTATGTTTTTATCACCTGTGTGGAATTATATATGCATGATCAAACTCCCTTGTTGGCTAAATCTCTTCCCACACATCTCACATTTGTATGGCTTTTCCCTGTGTGGATTAATTTATGTATAGTCAGATTAGATTTCATACTGAAAGCTATTCCACACACTTCACATTTGTATAGCTATTCATCAGTATGGATTCTATTATGAATGGTCATATGTGCTTTCTGACTGAAAGTCTTTCGACACATGTCACATTTTCATGCCTTATCATCTGTGTGGATTCTCCTATGTCTGGTTGCACTCCCTTGTTGGCTAAATCTCTTCCCACACACATCACATTGGTATGGCTTTTCCCCTGTGTGGATTCGTTTATGTTTTTTCAGATTAGATTTCAAACTGAAGGCTATTCCACACACTTCACATTTGTATGGCTTTTCACCAGTGTGGATTCGTTTATGTCTAGTCATATTAGCTTTCGTACTGAAAGTCTTTCCACACACGTCACAGTTGTATATTTTTTCACCTGTGTGGATTCTTCTATGTATGGTCAGATGTTCCTGTGTTCTAAATGCCTTTCCACACACTTCACACTTATATGGCTTTTCACCTGTGTGAATTCGTCTGTGTTTGGTCATACTTCCTCTGTCATTGAAAGTCTTTCCACACACGTCACATTCATATGGCTTTTCACCTGTGTGGGTTCTTGTATGTCTTGTCAAACTTCCATTCTCACTGAAAGCCTTACCACACACGTCACATTTATATGGCTTTTCAGCAGTGTGGATTCGTCTATGGTTAGTCAGATTTCCTTTCTGACTGAAAGCCTTACCGCACACTTCACATTCGTATGGTTTTTCACCTGTGTGGGTTCTTTGATGGTTGGTTATACTTACTCTCTGACTGAAAGTCTTACCACACACGTCACATTTGTATGGCTTTTCACCTGTGTGGATTCTTACATGTTGGATCATAGTTTGTTGCTGACTGAAAGCCTTTCCACAAATATCACATTTGTATGGCATTTCACCTGTATGGATTCTCCAGTGTGAAGCCATATTTCCTTGCAGGCTGAAAGTCTTTCCACACACTTCACATTTGTATGGCTTTTCCCCAGTGTGGATTCTTGTATGAGTAGTCAAAAATACTTTTTCACGGAAAGTCTTTCCACACACGTCACATGTGTATGGTTTTTCACCTGTGTGGATTCTTCTATGTCTCCTCATACTTCCTTTCCTGCTGAAAGACTTACCACACACGTTACATTTATATGATTTTTCATCTGTGTGGATTCTTCTATGTAATTTCATACATTTTGTCGAATTGAAACTCTTTCCACATACTTCACATTTGTATGGCTTGTGACCTGTATGGATCCTTGTGTGTATGGTTAAATCCCCTTGTTGACTAAATTTCCTTCCACACACTTCACATTTGTATGGTCTTTCACCTGTGTGGATTCTTTTATGTACGGCCACATTTCCTTTCTGACTGAAAGTCTTTCCACACACGTCACATCGGTATGGCTTTTCACCTGTGTGGATTCTTCTGTGGCTGGCCATATTTCCTTTGATACGGAAAGCCTTTCCACACACATCACATTGGTATGGTTTTTCACCTGTGTGGATTCTTCTATGTATTCTTACACTGCCTTTTATACCAAAGGTTTTACCACATATGTCACATTGGTATGGCTTTTCCCCTGTGTGGATTATTTTATGCTTGTTCAAAGTGTCTTTCATACTGAAAGTCTTTCCACACACGTCACATTTCCATGGCTTTTCACCTGTGTGGGTTCTTCTATGTTTGGTTACATTTCCTTGTTGGCTAAATCTCTTCCCACACACATCACATTTGTACATAATTTCACCTGCGTGGATTCTTTTATGTATGGTCATATTTACTTTTACACTGAATCTCTTTCCACACACTTCACATAGGTATGGTTTTTCACCTGTGTGGATTCTTCTATGTATGGTCAAATGTGCTTGTACATGGAAACCCTTTCCACATATGTCACATTTGTATGGCTTTTCACCCGTGTGGAGTCTCCTATGTATCCTCATACTTCCTTTAATGCTGAAAGTCTTTCCACACACATCACATTTGTATGGCTTTTCACCTGTGTGGATTATTTTATGCCTGGTCATGCTTCCTTTCTGACTGAAAGTCTTTCCACACACTTCACATTTGTATGGCTTTTCACCTGTGTGGATTCTTTGATGCTTTGTAAAAGTGTCTTTCAAACTGAAAGTCTTTCCACATACATCACATTTGTACATAGTTTCACCTGTGTGGATTCTTCTATGTAGAGTCATGTTCCCTTCTCTGTCAAACGTCTTTCCACATATGTCACATTTGTACATAGTTTCACCTGATGGGATTCTTTGATGACTGGTCATCTGTCCTCTTATTTGTGTACGTCTTTCCACACACTTCCCAATTGTGTGTTTTTTTCTATGTTTTGTCATACTTCCTGTCCACTGAAAGTCTTAAGTTACAAATGTGTGGATTCGTTTATCTATATCTGCAGTCTTTCTTCCTGAAAGTCTTACCACATACTTCACACTTGTATGACTTGGTCACCTCTATGACCTTTGATAGCTATATTTATAGTGCCTGTGCCAATAACATTGTTAGATGGGTCACACTTGTGTTCTTGTTATCTTGATAAAGTCCTCGCTTGTATAGTTTAAGTATTTTGTATATCAAGCTGTATACTAGTACTGCCTCTACTGTTTCTTCACCTTGTTTTAGCTGAAGTATATCTTTTATACCAGTTGATTATCAATGTACATAAGTCATCTTTCCACCAAGATTACAGAGTATCACTGAAAAAATAAACAAATTGTATACTACATTGTATATTAATCAATGTCTATTGGTGTAGATTATGATAAAGCATACATTTTTTGAAACTAAGGTCACATGATCATAACTTTATTTTCAATGGCCCTAGCTTCAACTGGATACTTTAGTGGGTGAAAATTCTGTCTGTCTGTCTGTCTGTCTGTGTCATCGTTTTCTCCAAAACGGCTGGCTCAATTCAAACAAAATTTGGCACACGTGTTCCATAGGGTAATGGCAAGAACTGATTAGGTTTGAGTACACATCTTGTGAATATTAATGAGCAATTTACGTTATTAATGGTTGTCGGTAAGTAGACTATAGCTATGTTATGTTGGTTGAATTTTGTTTATTATTTGCTGTGGAAATGGGTGTGCATATCCTGTTTATGTAAGGGATAATGGGTGTTCCATAGGGTAATGGCAAGAACTGATTAGGTTTGAGTACACATCTTGTGAATATTAATGAGCAATTTACGTTATTAATGGTTGTCGGTAAGTAGACTATAGCTATGTTATGTTGGTTGAATTTTGTTTATTATTTGCTGTGGAAATGGGTGTGCATATCCTGTTTATGTAAGGGATAATGGAAGCCAAGTGAACTTAAGGATGGCTTTCCTGCGCCGAGAATAGGAGGCGGGCATTTGGACAACATTTTTGACAACTAACTTTCATTAGGACTTGAAAAATCACAGAAAAAGAGCTAAATTTCTTGCATAAATTAGTAAATTGCATGACTAATCTTACGGAGACATTCACTTTAAATCTGGTTGAAACTGTTCTACCTTCCGTAAGGGAAAGTTATATTTTGTTGTTGCTAGGCATATATGTACATTTATTTCTTTAACATTACCCTAACTAGACACTGAAATCAATTACCAAATATCAAAATGTTATTGTCAGGGGTTTGCGATTTTGAGTCGCTCATAGATAGGCAAACAGGCAGAGAGATGGACGAGACATTCTATTAAGGCTTTAACATCATGAGTATGTATTGAACCTAATTTAACATGAATGAATATAGTCCAGCTGTGCTAAAAATTGTGCTCTAGAAATCTCAAATATAATCTTGGTGTCATTGAGAAGAAGGTGAGAAACCCATGGTGCAAATTACCATATACAAGATTACCACTAACTAAATCAATTGGACTTCAACAAATAAACAAGACGGCATTACTAGTGACATTGTAACCAAATTTTAGAATAACCTGCTGAGTAGTTTTGGAATTTGTGATTTTTTACCAAAAATCACAATTTTCCACCGAATTTGGATATAACTTTCCGGATCACTTTGACTCAAAGAAATCAATAACAAGACATTACGAGTGACATACTAACCAGATTTAAGATCAATCTGCCCAGTAATTTATGACCTTAAGTTTTAAAACCAAAAATAACATTTCTGACCAAATTTAGCATACTACTGATCCGATCATTTTGCTTTGAATAGTCTTTCAACTTGGCCCAATAAGTAACATCCCCGCAAAATATAAACAAGTCATTGAAAATGACATAGTCCCAGCTATGATTGGGTTTTAAGGAACTGGCAGTTTATGTTGTCACTTTTAAACCTGGTTAATGTTGTTTGGCCTCATATGGTTGTTTATGATATCACTACTCTATTCAAGCATGTCTGAGTTATGGCTTTTGACATGAAATTGAAAACTGCACCAACAAAATGGCTGCCAGGCAGCCATATTGGATCGTATCACGACAACAATGAATATTCACATGTATGTCGAAGAACACTGTGCTGATAACAACTTTGAACGAGATCCGGTAAAGCATGTCTGAGTTATGGCTTTGGACATGGAAAATTCGCAAACAAAATGGCTGTCAGGCAGCCATATTGGATCGTATCATGACAACAATGAATATGCACATGTATGTCATATAACACTGTCCTAATACCAACTTTGAACGAGATCTGTTCAAGCATGTCTGAGTTATGGCTTTGGACATGGAAAATTCTCAAACAAAATGGCTGCCAGGCAGCCATATCGGATTGTATCATGTCAAGCATGTCTGAGTTATGGCTGCTAGGCGGCCATATTGGATCATAT
The DNA here is from genome assembly GCF_964340395.1 of Glandiceps talaboti. Lineage (NCBI taxonomy): Eukaryota > Metazoa > Hemichordata > Enteropneusta > Spengelidae > Glandiceps > Glandiceps talaboti. The sequence goes on from NC_135568.1 coordinate 6,610,105, forward strand.
CACAAAACAAATTGACGTGCATATGTATGCCATAGTATGTTGCCCCTGTACCAAGTTTGAAAAAAATCCGTCAAGGCATATCCAAGAAACAGCTCTGAACAGACGGACAAATGGACGCACGGACAGACGGAACCCATTCCATCATAAGTCCCCATCCAGACTACGTCTGGCAAACTTTGTACATGACCGTGAAATACAGATAAAATTGACGAATTTTCACACAGTGAACATGCTTGTCAGACTCCAGACAAATGCTGAACTGAACCTCCTCTTGGATCTGGACCTCTGATCGGTAACAATCGTAACACCTGAGACCACTAAATCTTTCAGTGGTCTGAGGTTACACACATGTCAAGAGTTACTATACGTTAGTGTCTAGTATAGCTCAGACAGTAAAAGAATTCTAGCTTTTTGTGGTCTAAGATTATAGGAACACAGACTTGTCACCATGAGGACCTTCTATGCCAAAATTGTTCGTGACGGCCGTATTCCGATTATACATTAGCGTTATCTTCATATGATGTAGTCAATTAATTCGTAGGGTAGAGTAGTGTTTAGGTACAGGATGGGGAATATTGGATAGCACAGCAATACTTGTCTGTGTGGATAGTAAGATAGAAGTCACTCCTGTGGTGGCTTTGTTTCAAAGCATAAGTAATGCTAAAGGATAGAGATTACAAGAAGTGGCTAACAACAAATATTGGTATAAGGGGTATACGACTGTGTGTTGATAGATATGTACAACATCTGTTTACATAAGATATTACTCATATACATATGAGAACATTTCTGAAGTGAGCTTTGATGTCTCCGACAATAGGTCATGCATTTTTTATGAGCGTCATGGAAATAAAACAAAGAACACTTGTAAATGGTTTGAGTGACTTGGGTTTTGACAACCAAGCAGTGAGCATCTCTCCTTACTTTGGCTTTGTGGCAGAGGGTGAGGACGTGCTACCGAACTCCGGGTTTTCATAAATAAAAGTCTTATGTTCCAGGTACACAACATACATCGTCTCGTCCATCCATTTACTAGTACTACAATACTGGCTGATCTAAAGTTTTGATAAAGACATCGAAGCCATACTAATATTTGTGTTACGTCAGCATCAACACACTTGCGCATAGTACATTCCAATCTAAAATCATAACTACGTACTAGGTATATTAGCACACATTGATCAACATCGTATAAATAAAATCAATCTTTCTGCACATACGAGCGGCAAATGTAATATCCAGTTCCGAAAAAAATCTATATGAATTGAGTAAATTATGATGGGGGTAAGTTAGCTGCAATAATTGTAGCGTCTTGTTGCGGTTTTGAGGGTTTTTTCGTCTGTTTTGGTGAAGTTTTAGTGTTTAACCCGCACCTAGGTGCACCGTCTGCAAGCAGGACGAGGTTCGATCTGTGACATCCAAAATCGTAAGTACTACTATGTGTATTAGCACACATTGATCAACATCGTATCAATATAATCAATATTTCTGCACTTAAGTGTGGCAAATGTAATGTTCCGAAATAATCAATATGAATTGAGTGAATTATCAAACAGAAAACCAATGTCGTCGTCTCACATGATCACAATTTAACCACGCAAGAATACTCACATTTTGTTAATCTGGTCGTCTTGTAGTCATGACAATCTAACTATCACAATTAATCTGTTAGTCATATCACACATCCATGGTCATATAAAACTCGGACCACTAATTTTTAGTGGTCTGAGTGTGGAAGTAACGTACCTTACAATAGGCCCTATAAACGTCACTTTCTTCAATGCAGTCCGAAAGAGTGTTCGATGCAGTCTGGTAGAAAATTGTGGCTTTGGGGGATAGGCGTGGAGATCGCGAGCGTTGTTACGATCGGACGTCGAAAAAACGCTGTTTACTGTAGCAGCAGCTACTGGCTTAGTCTATCAGCTAGCCCTCGGATGTTCTTCCGATAAAATACGACACACAGCCGAACAACGCTATCGAGGATGGAACTGTAGCTGTTCGGGCAAGCCCACATGCGAACTTCGTTCGCTTATAGTTATACCATCGAAAGAAAGCCCGAACGTCTAGCAGCAAGAATACTACTGGCTGTGGCTGTAAACTAAAGTTCAAAAAGGATACGCTAAAAAGTGACGCTATTTAATTCATAGTTAGTGATTAAAATCACTAACTATGATTTAGATATAAAGTAGGATTACCCACAATACAGGCTGCCGCTGCCTCACTGCGAGTTGTGTACACTTCTGGGCGTGTCTAGCTCCTTTGCTCTTTTACGATGTGTCAATATATATTGTCATTTGAATACATTGGTATCACTAGTGAGGATAGCTATTTGTACTTTTCACACAACAATAAAAAATAAAAGTACTGACACGTCCCATTTCGATAAGGATCGTCTTTATATCAGAATACAATGAAATGTCGATAATATCGTTAATATTGACGTAGTCAGCCAACTATATATGAAAGGGGTAAAATTACACTTGTTTCTGTGATCGCGCAGGTTCACTCACTGCGAAAGAAGAGTGAACCTGCGCGATCACAGAAACAAGTGTGATTTTACCCCTTTCATATATAGTTGGCTGACTACGTCAATATTAACGATATTATCGACATTTCATTGTATTCTGATATAAATATGCTGAGACATAACTCGGGAAACAAATGCCTGTGGTACGACCGGTCGTGGAAAATAAACAGTGAACAAAATACTACTTCTTCACCTCCCTTCAATCAGAGTAGGTCATGATATAGTCGAAATATGGAATTTGAGTACGAACGACATAGTAATACAATAATATTTAATATACACAGATTGTCAAGTGCCTGTGTTTGTACTTGTTGAATAAACAAATCTAGAGTCTTGGTTATTACATGTATGGCGGTTCAAGGGTCATAGCCATCTACTGTTTCTGTAACGTGTTTCTGTAATTTAATACATCATCATGATCACGGGTACATGTGTTTATCCGTGATATGCTTTGATGGTCGTGTCTTATTAGAAACATCAACAATAACACGGAATTAACATGGAATAGGGGATTTCGTTAGTAATCAATCAAAGCGAATCTGTTCACATTCTTTCACTGCCCACATCACGTACATGCAAGGAATACGAGTGTCCAGACGAGCCAAGACATATATTACCAATACACGTGTTTCAGGTATTTGCATGTTGGCTTGTGACAGCTGGCTTGAAAGATTCGTTTTCAGATTAGACATACTAGTATTACATAGAGCCTGCAGCCGGGGCCGAGATATTCTAAAGGAAACATGACAGTGTCTTCATGATCACAATTTATGTCAAATGTTCTGATTGCGTTCGAATAAAGTCAATGGACATTCATTCTCTCTCTCTCTCTCTCTCTCTCTCTCTCTCTCTCTCTCTCTCTCTCTCTCTCTCTCTCTCTCTCTCTCTCTCTCTCTCTCTCTCTCTCTCTCTCTCTCTCTCTCTCTCAGGCTATGATTCACACAAAAAGACATTGAACATAGTTGTATTTAAAATCCAAGTTTATTAAAATATGGAAATGCAAAAATGCAAAACATCCTGCACCTTGAGCAAAATGATATTAATAAGATAAGTATAACAGGAAATCAATGGGATATTTGTAAAAGTATATCAACTTTTAAACACATCAACACAATTCTGTTAAAGGTAATGTGACCACCAAAAGTAACACTGGTGAATTTCTTTTAAATATTACTAATAAGGCCTCAAAAAATTGATTGGTTCTGGTTACCCGACCTCACCTAGTTTTCACTACCGATCGTACACGTTGTTTTGACGTATTAGAGATGTAGAAGTAGTGGATGTAGAAACTGATATCCTTATAAAGACAATATAAATCTAAAACTATTCTTCCTATCCGTAATGGCTGTACATCTGATGAAAAGAAACCAAAAATTATAATAACACAGAAACCATATGGAAAACAATGGAAAACATAATTACCTGAACTAGACACACACATATGAAAAATAGATATATATATATAACTTAAAAGTAAACAAGTCATTGAGAATGACATAGTCCCCGCTATGATTGGGATTTAAGGAACTGGCAGTTTATGTTGTCATTTTCTTGATATCACTGCTCTGATCACGCAACAGCACTTTTGAACCTCAATCAAACAGACTTAGATATATTGTGTCTGGTCATTGGACATGGATCATGCCACCTGGCATCATGGCACCTGTTCAAGTATGTCTGAGTTATGGCTTTGGACATGGAAAATTTGCAAACAAAATGGCTGCCAGGCAGCCATATTGGATCATATCAAAACGAAAATGGATATGCACATATATGTCATAGAATACTGTCCTGATACCAACTTTGAATGAGATCTGTTCAAGCATGTCTGAGATATGGCTTTGGACATGGAAAATTCGCAAACAAAATGGTTGCTAGGTGGCCATATTGGATCATATCATGACAACAATGAATATGCACATGTATGTCGTAGAACACTGAGCTAATACCAACTTTGAATAGGATCTGTTCAAGCATGTCTGAGTTATGGCTTAGGACATGGAAAATTCACAAACAAAATGGCTGCCAGGCAGCCAAAAATCAGTCCAGGCATCTCCAAGAAACAGCTCTGGATGGACAGACGGATGGACGCACAGACAGACGGAACCCAATCCATAAGTCCCCGTCGGACGAAAAAATCTACCTACCCCACCTATTCTAAAAATTGAGCGTAATCAGAACCACACATTTTTTATTAGGCCTAATATAAACAATACTTCACAGCAAAACAAACACTACACACTACAAAGTGTCTGTGATGTGATATGAAATATGATATGCTTATTTATACAATCTTAAATTTTCATTTCTAATTTGATAAAACTACAACATTCCTATGATAACACAGTGATACTATTATTTGATTAAATCAATCATTGTTAAATCTTCAACACACAATGTTAATGACTGTAAAATATTATACAAGTTGGTGATATTAATCATACTTCCTTTCATAATTAAAATTTGCATCTACTGTATGAAATTTAAATGAGGAAATCCTTCTATGTTTAATCACGTCTTATATCTCACTGAAAGTCTTCTACATACCCCACACTTCTGTATGCTTTTATCACCTGTGTGGATTCATATACGTATGATTAAACTCCCTTGTTGGCTAAATCTCTTCCCACACATCTCACATTTGTATGGCTTTTCCCTGTGTGGATTCATTTATGTATAGTCACATTAGATTTCATACTGAAAGCTATTCCACACACTTCACATTTGTATAGCTATTCATCAGTGTGGATTCTATTATGAATGGTCAAATGTTCTTTCTGATTGAAAGTCTTTCCGCACACATCACATTTTCATGCCTTATCACCTGAGTGGATTCTTCTATGTATGGTTACATTCCCTTGTTGGCTAAATCTCTTCCCACACACATCACATTGGTATGGCTTTTCCCCTGTGTGGATTCGTTTATGTTTTTTCAGATTAGATTTCATACTGAAGGCTATTCCACACACTTCACATTTATATGGCTTTTCCCCTGTGTGGATTCGTCTATGTATATTCATATTAGATTTTGTACTGAAAGTCTTTCCACACACGTCACACTTGTATGGCATTTCACCTGTGTGGATTCTTCTATGTATTGTCAGATTTTCTTGTGTTCTAAATGCCCTTCCACACACTTCACATTTATATGGCTTTTCACCTGTGTGGATTCGTCTATGTTTGGTCATACTTCCTTTATCATTGAAAGTCTTTCCACACACGTCACATTCATATGGCTTTTCACCTGTGTGGGTTCTTGTATGTTTTGTCAAACTTCCATTTTCACTGAAAGCCTTACCACACACTTCACATTTGTATGGTTTTTCACCAGTGTGGATTCTTTTATGCTTAGTCATATTTCCTTTCTCATTGAAAGTCTTTCCACACACATCACATTCATATGGCTTTTCACCTGTGTGGATTCTTACATGTTGTATCATAGTTTGTTGCTGACTGAAAGCCTTTCCACACACATCACATTTGTATGGCCTTTCACCTGTATGGATTCTTCTGTGTAAGGCCATATTTCTTTGCTGGCGGCAAGTCTTTCCACACACTTCACATTTGTATGGCTTTTCCCCGGTGTGGATTTTCGTATGATTAGTCATATATTCTTTTTCACGGAAAGCCTTTCCACACACATCACATTTGTATGGTTTTTCCCTGGTGTGGATTCTTCTATGAGTAGTCATACTTCCTTTCATGCTGAAAGTCTTTCCACACACTTCACATTTGTATGGCTTCTCACCTGTGTGGATTCTTGTGTGTAATTTCATACAGCCTTTCCTATTGAAACTCTTTCCACATACTTCACATGTGTATGGCTTGTGACCTGTATGGATCCTTGTGTGCATGGTTAAAACCCCTTGGTGACTAAATTTCTTTCCACACACTTCACATTTGTATGGCCTTTCACCTGTGTGGATTCTTTTATGTAACGTCATAGTCCGTTTAACACTAAAAGTCTTTCCACACATGTCACATTGGTATGGCTTTTCACATGTGTAGTGGATTCTTCTGTGGCTGGCCATATTTCCTTGCATATTGAAAGCCTTTCCACACACATCACATTGGTATGGTTTTTCACCTGTGTGGATTCTTCTATGTATTCTGACACTTCCTTTTATAGCAAAGGATTTTCCACATATGTCACATTGGTATGGCCTTTCACCTGTGTGGATTCTATGATGCTTGTTCAAAGTGTCTTTCATACTGAAAGTTTTTCCACACACATCACATTTGTATGGCTTTTCACCTGTGTGGATTCTTTTATGTATGGTCATATTTTGTTGGAGACTAAAAGTTTTTCCACACTCTTCACATTTGTATGGCTTTTCACCTGTGTGGTGGATTCTTCTGTGACTGGCCATATTTATTTGCATACAGAAAGCCTTTCCACACACGTCACATTGGTATGGTTTTTCACCTGTGTGGATTCTTCTATGTATCTTCATACTTCCTTTTGTAGCAAAAGCTTTTCCACACACATCACATTGGTATGGCCTTTCACCTGTGTGGATTCTATGATGTATTTTCAAATAGGATTTCGTACTGAAAGTCTTTCCACACACATCACATTTCCATGGCTTTTCACCTGTGTGGATTCTTTTATGTATGGTCATATTTTGTTGGAGACTAAAAGTCTTTCCACACATATCACACTGGTATGGCTTTTCACCTGTGTGGATTCTTCTATGTAGGGTCAAATGTCCTTTGCTGCCGAAAGTCTTTCCACACACATCACATTTGTACATAACTTCACCTGTGTGGATTCTTTTATGTATGGTCAAACATGCTTGTGCATAGAAACCCTTTCCACATATGCCACATTTGTATGGCTTTTCACCCGTGTGGAGTCTTCTATGTATCACCATACTTCCTTTTATGCTGAAAGCCTTTCCACACACATCACATTTCCATGGCTTTTCACCTGTGTGGACTATTCCTTTATGCCTAGTCACATGTCCTTTCTGACTGAAAGTCTTTCCACACACGTCACATCGCCAGGGCTTTTCACCTGTGTGGAGTCTTCTATGTAGAGTCATGCTTCCTCTTCTGCTGAAAGCCTTTCCACACACGTCACATTTGTATGGCTTTTCACCTGTGTGGATTCTTCTGTGTAGAGTCATTCCTACTCTTCTACTGAAAGTCTTTCCACACATGTCACATTTGTATGGCTTTTCACCAGTGTGGATTCTTCTGTGTAGAGTCATTCCTACTCTTCTGCTGAAAGTCTTTCCACACACGTCACATTTGTATGGCTTTTCACCTGTGTGGTTTCTTCTATGTTTTGTCATACTTCCTGTCCACTGAAAGTCTTAAGTTACAAAAGTGTGGATTCGTTAATCTATATTGTGGTCTTTCTTCCTGAAAGTCTTACCACATACTACACACTTGTATGACTTGGTCACCTGTATGGGAGCTTTGATAGCTACATTTATATTGCCTGTGCCAATAACATTGTTAGATGGGTTACACTTGTGTTCTTGTTATTATGATAAAGTCCTCGCTTGTATAGAAAGTATACAAGTACTGCCTCTACTGTGTGTACTTCACCTTGTTTTTAGCTGAAGTACATCTTTTATACCAGTTGATTATCAATGTACATAAGTCATCTTTCCACCAAGATTACAGAGTATCACTGAAAGAATAAACAAATTGTATACTATGTTAATCAATGTATATTGTTGTAGATTATGGTAGAGCATATATTTCCTGAACCTTGCAAGGTCACATGTTCATGACTTAATTTTCAATTACCCTAGATTCAACTGGACCATTTTTGAAATGTTGCTAGGTGGATATGCATATTTTGTCTTAGGGGAGGACCATTTGATATCCTGGGGAGGGCTTGGAAGATTTCAGGAAACCAAAAAGATGCCAAATGGAATTGCTTGAAAAAAAATCTGGATATGAGTGGGTGATGGAAAAAAAAGATGGACCACTGCTACTAGAAAAAAAATTGTCTTGGCAGGGAAATGATTCACAAGTTCGAATGTACTGTTCAACCTCGTACCTAAGACCCCAACCAGGACACTTGTCAAATCATGACAAACATTTTCAAACACATGTCAGGGACCAGTCAGTTTCGTTGGCCTGTGGTACATATATATATTTGTTCTTGCCTCTGTTATTTTTCATAAATTGTTTAAATATTACTTCATGTAAGGGTTCAAACATAACTATACATAAAATTATACATATATATATACATGTATTACCTTGGTACCACACTAGTTACAGAATATGCCATGTAAATGTTTTGCTGTTTCACAATCAGTGCTTCACTTTTCTTGCACTTCGGGGCAAAAGTGAACTTGAAGGTTTTGTAATGGTAATCTTCATACTATTGGATAGTTTATAAAAGAACTTAATCTAAATTGTTCTAGTCTCTTCAGTATGAATTTGTCAGAAGGGATGAATATACTTCCTATTTCGGACACTACATGTATCAACACCACAACTCAAATTCAAGTTTCTATTGTAAACTAGGTATGACCTCCTAAAGTGCTCTAACATACCAGTGACTTTACTGTACATGCAATATCAATGCCCCTATACCAATGGTACAGGCCCACTTTCATAACATAGAAAACTTATTTTAAAAGTTATATTTACTTTCTTTAGCTTTTCGAAGCTTGGCAATATTACCTCAGAGACTATGAATAGCCTAAAAATTGCCTAAAAAGAAACAAAAAACTCCAGATCTGCTAGGGGGAAACCCATTGGACTACATCACCCCAGAGGCCACTCATTCGTTAAACCAACAAAAAGATTCACCAAAATTGGTTAAAAACTTCAAAAGCTTCTAGGGGGAGACCTTCTAGGACCCCCATAAGAGGTAGACATGTCCCAGTCTCAAATCAAAGTTCTTCCCTCCACCTCTCACTGTCAAGATGCTATGAAAAACTTTATTTCAAAAATGTTTCAACCATATGTAGTTGCTTTTTACATGTTAGAGCTGTCTTGTAAAGCTTGCAAATTATTGTCTTAAGGTGTCTGTGAATAGCCTAAAAATTGCCTTTAAGGGTAAAAATCCTCCAGGGCTTCTAGGGGGGACCACCTTGAACCCACCCCCACCCCCCATACAATTATTCAAGCCACTATATATAGTTGTCAGATGTTCCTTGGCATGTATGGCAAACTTACAACTGTCGTCTCCATTTTTGTGTTAATATATCCACAGACACTGACAATTAGTCAGAAAGTGTGAGTAAATATCGGTAAATGTTGGTTAATAAGACATGTAGACTGTAGTTTTTGTTTACTGAAGTCTACTTGCAAGTAATCACCAAAATATAAACATATTTAAATACAACGGTAAAATTTTTAGAGAACCCGCAAATAAAAACAAATAAACAAAAAAAAACATTTAAAAAAAAAACATTCCCTATATCTGGGTTTTTCACATGCAGATGCCACATATTTGAATAATCCTGAATGACACACAATCTAAGCAGCTGTTTGCAGGGCAATTTGTCTCATTTGGAAAGTTTTTTTTAATTCTATGAAACAAACACTGATTTTCAACTAATTTGTGTATCAAGTTACCATCCAACGACATTCACGAACAATTTGTACATGATACATGACCTGTGTGTTTCTCGGAGCACAGAGAAAATGCTGAAAACAAGACCGGAGAAGCTAGTGATCTGTACAGCATTTTGAATTTCCTGCATAAATTATCATAGATTAGCCATAATCCTCTTTATATAGGGCAGTTCTGTTTTTAATCTTGGTGTCATTGACAAGAGGGTGAGAAACCCATGGTGCCATTGAGACCAAAGTGCAAATTACCCCATATAAGATTATCTATCATTAACTGGATCAATTCAACTTCAACAAATCAACAAGCCAATATTACTAGTGACATCCAAACCAAATTTCATAGCAATCTGTCCTGTAGTTTTGGAATTTTTCATTTTTACCAAAAATCACAATTTTCCCACCTAATTTGCATATCACTTCCCAGATCATTTTGATTGAACAAATAGCTAATAAGATATTATGAGTGATATACGCACCAAATTTCAGATCAATCTGTCATGTACTTTATGAGTTTAAGTTTTTCAACAACAAAAAAACATTTTTACATATAAATTAGCATACTAATGATCTGATCATTTTGCTTTGAATAATCTCAATTTCTCAACTAGACCCAATAAGTAAGCAACATCCCCATCTGTACCAGGTTTATTAGCACACATTGATCAATATCGTATCAATATAATCGTTATTTCCGCACTTTAATATGTGCGGCAAATGTAATACCCAGTTCCGAAAAAATCAATATGAATATTGATTAAATTATCAAACGAAAAACAAATGTCGTCGTCTCACATGATAATAGTTTAACCGAGCACGTAAACTACTTACATTTTGTTAGTCTGGTAGTTTACTGTAGTCATGGAAATCTAACTATCATAATTAATCTGTAAGTCATGTGGAAGTAACGTACCTTACATAGGCCCCTATACCCACATTATGTTCGATGCAGTCCGATGAAGTGTTCGATGCAGTCTGGTAGAAAACAGTGGCTTCGCGGGATAGGCATGGAGAGAGTAGTTACGATCGGACGTCAACTCGAATATAGCAAAAACGCCGTTTACTGTAGCAGCGGCCCGCTGTGACTGTAGAAACCAAAGTTTCTAAAAAGTGACGCTAGTTATATATCCCTATTAAAGGTATAACAACGGATTCAAAATGGGATTGCCCATGCAGGCGCTAGGCTGCCACTGTCACTGTGAGAGCCTGTGCTGTCTACCTCTGGGCGTGTCTGGCGAGCTCCTTTGCTCTTACACAATGTGTCAATGTCCTGTTATTAAAATCCTGCAAACCATATAAAGTCTTCATGGGGGAGTTGTCCTGTCCATTTGACCATCAAAAACAACTTTGATAAATGATCAAGATGAATTCTAGTTATGTGCGAAATGTCAGACTGTCTGTGAGTACTGACCCTTCAATTAATGTAGGGCATAATATAGTCGAAATATGGAATATGAATACGAACTTCATAGGTATTAAACACAATATACAGATTGATGTCAAGTGCCTGTGTTTCGACTAGTTGCTTTGCGTCTGAGTTTACAACAAATCTAGAGCCTAGGTTATTACATGTATTAAGCGGTTCAAGGGTCATAGCGATCTACTGTTTCTGTAATGTGTTTATTTAATACTAGTACATCATCATGATCACGGGTATGGATGTGTTTATACCACTGATATGATTTGATGATCGTGTCTTATTAAAAACATCAACAATAACACATACATAGACCAAAATGCATAGATGTGCGACCAATAAGTAAACATATATGTTTCCCTTTTCTCAACGTGACCGGGGCAATCTCAATTGTTCGACTCTCTGGCGTATATGTATGTATATGATGAACGTCACAGCACTCAGACTGCGAAGTATTGCACTTGCAATCTGACACAACCCATCCCCCAACCCCTTATGGTAGGTAAACATGATAAAGTACCCCACCTTCGAACACTAATACCCGATATTTACCAGTTTCGATCAGATAGTAACATGGAATAGGGGGATTTCGTTAGTAATAAATCAAAGCGAATCTGTTCACATTCTTTCACTGCCCACATCACGTACATGCAAGGAATACGTATGTCTAGACGAGCCAAGACATTTATTACCAACACACGTGTTTCAGGCATTTGCATGTTGGCTTGTGACAGCTGGCTTGAAAGATTCGTTTTCAGATTAGACATACTAGTATTACATAGAGCCTGCAGCCGGGGAAACATGACAGTGTCTTCATGATCAAATTTTATGTCAAGTCTGTCTCTCTCTCTCTCTCTCTCTCTCTCTCTCTCTCTCTCTCTCTCTCTCTCTCTCTCTCTCTCTCTCTCTCTCTCTCTCTCTCTCTCTCTCGTTCCCTCGACTATTTAGTAATCACTCAATCCAGGCTATCATTAAGACAAAAACACATTGAACATAGTTGTATTTAAAATCAAAGTTTATTAAAATATGGAAATGCAAAAATGCAAAACACCCTGCACCTTGAGAAAAATGATATTAATAAGATAAGTATAATAGGAAATCAAATGGAATATTTGTAAAAGTATATCAACTTTTAGACACATCAACACAATTCTGTAAAAAGTGATGTGACCACCAAAAGTAATACTTGTGTGAATTTTTGTAAATATTACTAATAAGGCCTCAAAAAATTGTTTGGTTCTGGTTACCCGACCTCACCTAGTTTTCACTACCGATCGTAGACGCTGTTTTGATGTATTGGAGAAAAAATAAAATCACGATTATTCTGAAGTCTTGAAAGAAATAGTGGATGCGGAAACTGACATCAACTTATAAAGACAATATAAATCTAAAACTATTCTTCCTATCCGTAATGGCTGTACATCTGATGAGAAGAAACCAAAAAGTTATAATAATACAGAAACCATATGGAAAACAATGGAAAACATAATTACCTGAACTAGACACACACATTTGAAAAAAAAATATATAAAATTTAAAAATAAACAATACCGCCAATGGCGTTGTAGCACAACTGTACAGTTTCTAAAAATGTTTATCCATATGGTAGTCCATGCTAACAAGAAGTGTTCATTTGTTGAATGACTATCCAGTTGCCTATCCAACCATGTTGCTATCTTTACGATATATGCTATCATTTGGCTGTTGCTATGGGCATGGTCATGTTGTTAGATATATTTGCATACATTTTTGTATGTTTTTGTTCACTTGTGTATGAATTCCTGATATTATCTTTGCAATATACGTGATCATTTGGCTGTTCCTATGGGCGTGGTCTTGTTGCTAGGCACATTTCCATACATTTTTTGTATGTTTACTCATTTGCCTACCAGATGATGTTGTTATTTGACCAAAATAGACTGGTTGTTGCTAAAGGCGTGGTCATGGTCGCTAGGGCCAATTTTCTCAAAATGTTTTCAAACAATCTGCAGAATAACACTTTCAGAAACATCTCCCAAAGTTTCAGACTCGGTGACCAAGTACTTTTTGAAATATAAGTTTTTGACCAAAAATGAACATTTTTACACCTAATTTGCATATCACCCATGGAATCATTGTATGCTTAATATTTCGTTGTCCATACATCCCTAGATGCATTCCCATTAAATTTCAGCCCTATCTGCTCAGTACTTTTGGAATTATAGATTTTTAACCAAAAAGACACATTTTTAACCCTAATTTGCATATCACTGATGGAATCATCACGTCATGAAAAAATCTTACTTTACACCCCCTTAACAATGTTCCCACCAAATGTTGCACCAATCTGCCCAGTAGCTTCTGAGTTTAAGTTTTTTGACCAAAAATCACATTTTGGACCCATATCACACACCTGTGATGCGACCATTTTGATTTGAACAATTTCCCAACTAGACACCCAAGGTAATGGACCCACCAAATATCATGGCGATCAGTTCAGTGGTTTCTGTCTTTAAGTTGTTTACACACACACACACACACACACAGACGCTGGGCGATCCCTATACCACTACTGAACTTCAGTTCAGTTGTGTTAAAAATGTACCTACCCCACCTATTCTAAAATTGAGCGTAATCAGAACCACACATTTTTTTATTAGGCCTAATATAAACAATACTTCACAGCAAAACAAACAGTACACAATACAAAGTGTCTGTGATGTGATATGAAATATGATATGCTTATCTATACAATCCTAAATTTTCATTTCTAATTTGATAAAACTACAACATTCCTATGATAACACAGTGATACTATTATTTGATTAAATCAATCACTGTTAAATCTTCAACACACAATGTTAATGACTGTAAAATATTATAAAAGTTGGTGATATTAATCATCTTTCCTCTCATAATTGAGGAAATCACGTCTTATATCTCACTGAAAGTCTTCCACATACCCTACACTTCACACCTGTATGTTTTAATCACCTGTGTGGATTCATATACGGATGATTAAACTCCCTTGTTGGCTAAATCTCTTCCCACACATCTCACATTTGTATGGCTTTTCACCTGTGTGGATTAATTTATGTATAGTCAGATTAGATTTCATACTGAAAGCTATTCCACACACTTCACATTTGTATAGCTATTCATCAGTGTGGATTCTATTATGAATGGTCATATGTGCTTTCTGACTGAAAGTCTTTCCGCACACATCACATTTTCATGCCTTATCATCTGTGTGGATTCTCCTATGTATGGTTACATTCCCTTGTTGGCTAAATCTCTTCCCACACACATCACATTTGTATGGCTTTTCCCCTGTGTGGATTCGTTTATGTATTTTCAGATTAGATTTCATACTGAAGGCTATTCCACACACTTCACATTTGTATGGCTTTTCACCAGTGTGGATTCGTCTATGTATATTCATATTAGATTTTGTAGCAAAAGTCTTTCCACACACGTCACATTTGTATGTTTTTTCACCTGTGTGGATTCTTCTATGTATTGTCAGATTTTCTTGTGTTCTAAATGCCCTTCCACACACTTCACATTTATATGGCTTTTCACCTGTGTGGATTCGTCTATGTTTGGTCATACTTCCTTTATCATTGAAAGTCTTTCCACACATATCACATTCATATGGCTTTTCACCTGTGTGGGTTCTTGTGTGTTTTGTCAAACTTCCATTCTCACTGAAAGCCTTACCACACACGTCACATTTGTATGGTTTTTCACCAGTGTGGGTTCGTTTATGCTTAGTCATATTTCCTTTCACACTGAAAGTTTTTCCACACACATCACATTCATATGGCTTTTCACCTGTGTGGGTTCTTTGATGGTTGGTTATACTTACTCTCTGACTGAAAGTCTTACCACACACTTCACATTTGTATGGCTTTTCACCTGTGTGGATTCTTACATGTCGGATCATAGTTTCTTGCTGACTGAAAGCCTTTCCACACACATCACATTTGTATGGCATTTCACCTGTGTGAATTCTTACATGTTGGATCATATTATTTTGGTGACTAAATTTCTTTCCACACACATCACATTTGTATGGCTTTTCACCTGTGTGGATTCTTGTATGAGTAGTCATATTTCCTCTTATGCTGAAAGTCTTACCACACACTTCACATTTGTATGGCTTCTCACCAGTGTGAATTATTGTGTGTAATTTCATATAGCTTTTTGAATTGAAACTCTTTCCACATACTTCACATTTGTATGGCTTGTGACCTGTATGGATCCTTGTGTGCATGGTTAAAACCCCTTGGTGACTAAATTTCTTTCCACACACTTCACATTTGTACGGCCTTTCACCTGTGTGGATTCTTTTATGTAACGTCATAGTTCGTTTAACACTAAAAGTCTTTCCACACACGTCACATTGGTATGGCTTTTCACATGTGTAGTGGATTCTTCTGTGGCTGGCCATATTTACTTGCATATTGAAAGCCTTTCCACACACATCACATTGGTATGGTTTTTCACCTGTGTGGATTCTTCTATGTATTCTGACACTTCCTTTTATAGCAAAGGATTTTCCACATATGTCACATTGGTATGGCCTTTCACCTGTGTGGATTCTATGATGCTTGTTCAAAGTGTCTTTCATACTGAAAGTTTTTCCACACACATCACATTTGTATGGCTTTTCACCTGTGTGGATTCTTTTATGTATGGTCATATTGTGTTGGACACCAAACGTTTTTCCACACACTTCACATTTGTATGGCTTTTCACCTGTGTGGTGGATTCTTCTGTGACTGGCCATATTTACTTGCACACAGAAAGCCTTTCCACACACGTCACATTGGTATGGTTTTTCACCTGTGTGGATTCTTCTATGTATCCTCATACTTCCTTTTGTAGCAAAAGTTTTTCCACACACTTCACATTGGTATGGCCTTTCACCTGTGTGGATTCTATGATGTATTTTCAAATACGCTTTCGTACTGAAAGTCTTTCCACACACATCACATTTCCATGGCTTTTCACCTGTGTGGATTCTTTTATGTATGGTCATATTTCCTTGCCGGCTGAAAGTCTTTCCACACATGTCACACTGGTATGGCTTTTCACCTGTGTGGATTCTTCTATGTAGGGTCAAATGTCCTTTTCTGTCGAAAGTCTTTCCACACACATCACATTTGTACATAACTTCACCTGTGTGGATTCTTTTATGTATGGTCAAACATGCTTGTGCATAGAAACCCTTTCCACATATGCCACATTTGTATGGCTTTTCACCCGTGTGGAGTCTTCTATGTATCACCATACTTCCTTTCATGCTGAAAGCCTTTCCACACACATCACATTTCCATGGCTTTTCACCTGTGTGGACTATTCCTTTATGCCTAGTCACATGTCCTTTCTAACTGAAAGTCTTTCCACACACGTCACATCGCCAGAGCTTTTCACCTGTGTGGAGTCTTCTATGTAGAGTCATACTTCCTCTTCTGCTGAAAGTCTTTCCACACACATCACATTTGTGTGGCTTTTCACCTGTGTGGATTCTTCTGTGTAGAGTCATTCCTACTCTTCTACTGAAAGTCTTTCCACACATGTCACATTTGTATGGCTTTTCACCTGTGTGGATTCTTCTATGTAGAGTCATGTTCCCTTCTCTGTCAAACGTCTTTCCACATATGTCACATTTGTACATAGTTTCACCTGATGGGATTCTTTGATGACTGGTCATCTGTCCTCTTATTTGTGTACGTCTTTCCACACACTTCCCAATTGTGTGGTTTCTTCTATGTTTTGTCATACTTCCTGTCCACTGAAAGTCTTAAGTTATAAATTTGTGGATTCGTTTATCTATATCTGCAGTCTTTCTTCCTGAAAGTCTTACCACATACTACACACTTGTATGACTTGGTCACCTGTATGGGAGCTTTGATAGCTACATTTATATTGCCTGTGCCAATAACATTGTTAGATGGGTTACACTTGTGTTCTGGTTATCATGATAAAGTCCTCGCTTGTATAGAAAGTATACAAGTACTGCCTCTACTGTGTGTACTTCACCTTGTTTTTAGCTGAGTATCACTGAAAGAATAAACAAATTGTTTTCTATGTTAATCAATGTATATTGTTGTAGATTATGGTCTCTTCAGTATGAATTTGTCAGAAGGGATGAATATACTTCCTATTTCGGACACTACATGTATCACCACAAATCAAATTCAAGTTTCTATTGTAAACTAGGTATGACCTCCTAAAGTGCTCTAACATACCAGTGACTTTACTGTACATGCAATATCAATGCCCCTATACCAATGGTACAGGCCCACTTTCATAACATAGAAAACTTATTTTAAAAGTTATATTTACTTTAGCTTTTCGAAGCTTGGCAATATTACCTCAGAGGCTATGAATAGCCTAAAAATTGCCTAAAAAGAAACAAAAAACTCCAGATCTGCCAGGAGGAAACCCATTGGACTCCATCACCCCAGAGGCTACTCATTCGTTTTAAACCAACAATAAGATTCACCAAAATTGGTTAAAAACTTCAAAAGCTTCTAGGGGGAGACCTCCTAGGACCCCATAAGAAGTAGACATGTCCCAGTCTCAAATCAAAGTTCTTCCCTCCACCTCTTACTGTCAAGATGCTATGAAAACTTTATTTCAAAAATGTTTCAACCATATATAGTTGCTTTTTACATGTTAGAGCTGTCTTGTAAAGCTTGCAAATTATTGTCTTAAGGTGTCTGTGAATAGCCTAAAAATTGCCTTTAAGGGTAAAAATCCTCCAGGGCTTCTAGGGGGGACCACCTAGAACCCACCCCCACCCCCCATACAATTATTCAAGCCACTATATATAGTTGTCAGATGTTCCTTGGCATGTATGGCAAACTTACAACTGTCGTCTCCATTTTTGTGTTAATATATCCACAGACACTGACAATTAGTCAGAAAGTGTGAGTAAATATCGGTAAATGTTGGTTAATAAGACATGTAGACTGTAGTTTTTGTTTACTGAAGTCTACTTGCAAGTAATCACCAAAATATAAACATATTTAAATACAACGGTAAAATTTTTAGAGAACCCGCAAATAAAAACAAATAAACAAAAAAAAACATTTAAAAAAAAAACATTCCCTATATCTGGGTTTTTCACATGCAGATGCCACATATTTGAATAATCCTGAATGACACACAATCTAAGCAGCTGTTTGCAGGGCAATTTGTCTCATTTGGAAAGTTTTTTTTTAATTCTATGAAACAAACACTGATTTTCAACTAATTTGTGTATCAAGTTACCATCCAACGACATTCACGAACAATTTGTACATGATACATGACCTGTGTGTTTCTCGGAGCACAGAGAAAATGCTGAAAACAAGACCGGAGAAGCTAGTGATCTGTACAGCATTTTGAATTTCCTGCATAAATTATCATAGATTAGCCATAATCCTCTTTATATAGGGTAGTTCTGTTTTTAATCTTGGTGTCATTGACAAGAGGGTGAGAAACCCATGGTGCCATTGAGACCAAAGTGCAAATTACCCCATATAAGATTATCTATCATTAACTGGATCAATTCAACTTCAACAAATCAACAAGCCAATATTACTAGTGACATCCAAACCAAATTTCATAGCAATCTGTCCTGTAGTTTTGGAATTTTTCATTTTTACCAAAAATCACAATTTTCCCACCTAATTTGCATATCACTTCCCAGATCATTTTGATTGAACAAATAGCTAATAAGATATTATGAGTGATATACGCACCAAATTTCAGATCAATCTGTCATGTACTTTATGAGTTTAAGTTTTTCAACAACAAAAAAACATTTTTACATATAAATTAGCATACTAATGATCTGATCATTTTGCTTTGAATAATCTCAATTTCTCAACTAGACCCAATAAGTAAGCAACATCCCCATCTGTACCAGGTTTATTAGCACACATTGATCAATATCGTATCAATATAATCGTTATTTCCGCACTTTAATATGTGCGGCAAATGTAATACCCAGTTCCGAAAAAATCAATATGAATATTGAGTAAATTATCAAACGAAAAACAAATGTCGTCGTCTCACATGATAATAGTTTAACCGAGCACGTAAACTACTTACATTTTGTTAGTCTGGTAGTTTACTGTAGTCATGGAAATCTAGCTATCATAATTAATCTGTAAGTCATGTTGAAGTAACGTACCTTACATAGGCCCCTAACCACATTATGGTCGATGCAGTCCGATGAAGTGTTCGATGCAGTCTGGTAGAATTTCCTAGAAAACAGTGGCTTCGCGGGATAGGCATGGAGAGAGTAATTACGATCGGACGTCAACTCGAATATAGCAAAAACGCCGTTTACTGTAGCAGCGGCCCGCTGTGACTGTAGAAACCAAAGTTTCTAAAAAGTGACGCTAGTTATATATCCCTATTAAAGGTATAACAACGGATTCAAAATGGGATTGCCCATGCAGGCGCTAGGCTGCCACTGTCACTGTGAGAGCCTGTGCTGTCTACCTCTGGGCGTGTCTGGCGAGCTCCTTTGCTCTTACACAATGTGTCAATGTCCTGTTATTAAAATCCTGCAAACCATATAAAGTCTTCATGGGGGAGTTGTCCTGTCCATTTGACCATCAAAAACAACATTGATAAATGATCAAGATGAATTCTAGTTATGTGCGAAATGTCAGACTGTCTGTGAGTACTGACCCTTCAATTAATGTAGGGCATAATATAGTCGAAATATGGAATATGAATACGAACTTCATAGGTATTAAACACAATATACAGATTGATGTCAAGTGCCTGTGTTTCGACTAGTTGCTTTGCGTCTGAGTTTACAACAAATCTAGAGCCTAGGTTATTACATGTATTAAGCGGTTCAAGGGTCATCGCGATCTACTGTTTCTGTAATGTGTTTATTTAATACTAGTACATCATCATGATCACGGGTATGGATGTGTTTATACCACTGATATGATTTGATGATCGTGTCTTATTAAAAACATCAACAATAACACATACATAGACCAAAATGCATAGATGTGCGACCAATAAGTAAACATATATGTTTCCCTTTTCTCAACGTGACCGGGGCAATCTCAATTTTTCGACTCTCTGGCGTATATGTATGTATATGATGAACGTCACAGCACTCAGACGGCGAAGTATTGCACTTGCAATCTGACACAACCCATCCCCCAACCCCTTATGGTAGGTAGACATGATAAAGTACCCCACCTTCGAACACTAATACCCGATATTTACCAGTTTCGATCAGATAGTAACATGGAATAGGGGGATTTCGTTAGTAATAAATCAAAGCGAATCTGTTCACATTCTTTCACTGCCCACATCACGTACATGCAAGGAATACGTATGTCTAGACGAGCCAAGACATTTATTACCAACACACGTGTTTCAGGCATTTGCATGTTGGCTTGTGACAGCTGGCTTGAAAGATTCGTTTTCAGATTAGACATACTAGTATTACATAGAGCCTGCAGCTGGGGAAACATGACAGTGTCTTCATGATCAAATTTTATGTCAAGTGTTATGATTGCGCTCGCTCTCTCTCTCTCTCTCTCTCTCTCTCTCTCTCTCTCTCTCTCTCTCTCTCTCTCTCTCTCTCTCTCCCTCCCTCCCTCCCTCCCTCCCTCCCTCCCTCCCCTCCCTCCCTCCCTCCCTCCCTCCCTCCCTCCCTCCCTCTCTCTCTCTCTCTCTCTCTCTCTCTCTCTCTCTCTCTCTCTCTCTCTCTCTCTCTCTCGACTATTTAGTAATCACTCAATCCAGGCTATCATTAAGACAAAAACACATTGAACATAGTTGTATTTAAAATCAAAGTTTATTAAAATATGGAAATGCAAAACACCCTGCACCTTGAGAAAAATGATATTAATAAGATAAGTATAATAGGAAATCAAATGGAATATTTGTAAAAGTATATCAACTTTTAGACACATCAACACAATTCTGTAAAAAGTGATGTGACCACCAAAAGTAATACTTGTGTGAATTTTTTTAAATATTACTAATAAGGCCTCAAAAAATTGTTTGGTTCTGGTTACCCGACCTCACCTAGTTTTCACTACCGATCGTAGACGCTGTTTTGATGTATTGGAGAAAAAATAAAATCACGATTATTCTGAAGTCTTGAAAGAAATAGTGGATGCGGAAACTGACATCAACTTATAAAGACAATATAAATCTAAAACTATTCTTCCTATCCGTAATGGCTGTACATCTGATGAGAAGAAACCAAAAAGTTATAATAATACAGAAACCATATGGAAAACAATGGAAAACATAATTACCTGAACTAGACACACACATTTGAAAAAAAAAATATATAAAATTTAAAAATAAACAATACCGCCAATGGCGTTGTAGCACAACTGTACAGTTTCTAAAAATGTTTATCCATATGGTAGTCCATGCTAACAAGAAGTGTTCATTTGTTGAATGACTATCCAGTTGCCTATCCAACCATGTTGCTATCTTTACGATATATGCTATCATTTGGCTGTTGCTTTGGGCGTGGTCATGTTGTTAGATATATTTGCATACATTTTTGTATGTTTTTGTTCACTTGTGTATGAATTCCTGATATTATCTTTGCAATATACGTGATCATTTGGCTGTTCCTATGGGCGTGGTCTTGTTGCTAGGCACATTTCCATACATTTTTTGTATGTTTACTCATTTGCCTACCAGATGATGTTGTTATTTGACCAAAATAGACTGGTTGTTGCTAAAGGCGTGGTCATGGTCGCTAGGGCCAATTTTCTCAAAATGTTTTCAAACAATCTGCAGAATAACACTTTCAGAAACATCTCCCAAAGTTTCAGACTCGGTGACCAAGTACTTTTTGAAATATAAGTTTTTGACCAAAAATGAACATTTTTACACCTAATTTGCATATCACCCATGGAATCATTGTATGCTTAATATTTCGTTGTCCATACATCCCTAGATGCATTCCCATTAAATTTCAGCCCTATCTGCTCAGTACTTTTGGAATTATAGATTTTTAACCAAAAAGACACATTTTTAACCCTAATTTGCATATCACTGATGGAATCATCACGTCATGCAAAAATCTTACTTTACACCCCCTTAACAATGTTCCCACCAAATGTTGCACCAATCTGCCCAGTAGCTTCTGAGTTTAAGTTTTTTGACCAAAAATCACATTTTGGACCCATATCACACACCTGTGATGCGACCATTTTGATTTGAACAATTTCCCAACTAGACACCCAAGGTAATGGACCCACCAAATATCATGGCGATCAGTTCAGTGGTTTCTGTCTTTAAGTTGTTTACACACACACACACACACACACACACACACACACACACACACAGACGCTGGGCGATCCCTATACCACTACTGAACTTCAGTTCAGTTGTGTTAAAAATGTACCTACCCCACCTATTCTAAAATTGAGCGTAATCAGAACCACACATTTTTTTATTAGGCCTAATATAAACAATACTTCACAGCAAAACAAACAGTACACAATACAAAGTGTCTGTGATGTGATATGAAATATGATATGCTTATCTATACAATCCTAAATTTTCATTTCTAATTTGATAAAACTACAACATTCCTATGATAACACAGTGATACTATTATTTGATTAAATCAATCACTGTTAAATCTTCAACACACAATGTTAATGACTGTAAAATATTATAAAAGTTGGTGATATTAATCATCTTTCCTCTCATAATTGAGGAAATCACGTCTTATATCTCACTGAAAGTCTTCCACATACCCTACACTTCACACCTGTATGTTTTAATCACCTGTGTGGATTCATATACGGATGATTAAACTCCCTTGTTGGCTAAATCTCTTCCCACACATCTCACATTTGTATGGCTTTTCACCTGTGTGGATTAATTTATGTATAGTCAGATTAGATTTCATACTGAAAGCTATTCCACACACTTCACATTTGTATAGCTATTCATTAGTGTGGATTCTATTATGAATGGTCAAATGTGCTTTCTGACTGAAAGTCTTTCCGCACACATCACATTTTCATGCCTTATCACCTGAGTGGATTCTTCTATGTATGGTTACATTCCCTTGTTGGCTAAATCTCTTCCCACACACATCACATTTGTATGGCTTTTCCCCTGTGTGGATTCGTTTATGTATTTTCAGATTAGATTTCATACTGAAGGCTATTCCACACACTTCACATTTGTATGGCTTTTCACCAGTGTGGATTCGTCTATGTATATTCATATTAGATTTTGTAGCAAAAGTCTTTCCACACACGTCACATTTGTATGTTTTTTCACCTGTGTGGATTCTTCTATGTATTGTCAGAAATTCTTGTGTTCTAAATGCCCTTCCACACACTTCACATTTATATGGCTTTTCACCTGTGTGGATTCGTCTATGTTTGGTCATACTTCCTTTATCATTGAAAGTCTTTCCACACATATCACATTCATATGGCTTTTCACCTGTGTGGGTTCTTGTGTGTTTTGTCAAACTTCCATTCTCACTGAAAGCCTTACCACACACGTCACATTTGTATGGTTTTTCACCAGTGTGGGTTCGTTTATGCTTAGTCATATTTCCTTTCACACTGAAAGTTTTTCCACACACATCACATTCATATGGCTTTTCACCTGTGTGAGTTCTTATATGTTTGGTTATACTTACTCTCTGACTGAAAGTCTTACCACACACTTCACATTTGTATGGCTTTTCACCTGTGTGGATTCTTACATGTTGGATCATAGTTTGTTGCTGACTGAAAGCCTTTCCACACATGTCACATTTGTATGGCATTTCACCTGTGTGGATTCTTACATGTTTTATCATATTATATTGGTGACTAAATTTCTTTCCACACACTCCACATTTGTAAGGCTTTTCCCCGGTGTGGATTTTCGTATGAGTAGTCATATATTGTTTTTCACGGAAAGCCTTTCCACACACATCACATTTGTACGGTTTTTCCCCGGTGTGGATTCTTCTATGAGTAGTCATACTTCCTTTCATGCTGAAAGTTTTTCCACACACTTCACATTTGTATGGTTTCTCACCAGTGTGAATTATTGTGTGTAATTTCATATAGCTTTTCGAATTGAAACTCTTTCCACATACTTCACATTTGTATGGCTTGTGACCTGCATGGATCCTTGTGTGCATGGTTAAAACCCCTTGGTAACTAAATTTCTTTCCACACACTTCACATTTGTACGGCCTTTCACCTGTGTGGATTCTTTTATGTAACGTCATAGTTCCTTTAACACTAAAAGTCTTTCCACACACGTCACATTGGTATGGCTTTTCACATGTGTAGTGGATTCTTCTGTGGCTGGCCATATTTACTTGCATATTGAAAGCCTTTCCACACACATCACATTGGTATGGTTTTTCACCTGTGTGGATTCTTCTATGTATTCTGACACTTCCTTTTATAGCAAAGGATTTTCCACATATGTCACATTGGTATGGCCTTTCACCTGTGTGGATTCTATGATGCTTGTTCAAAGTGTCTTTCATACTGAAAGTTTTTCCACACACATCACATTTGTATGGCTTTTCACCTGTGTGGATTCTTTTATGTATGGTCATATTGTGTTGGACACCAAACGTTTTTCCACACACTTCACATTTGTATGGCTTTTCACCTGTGTGGTGGATTCTTCTGTGACTGGCCATATTTACTTGCACACAGAAAGCCTTTCCACACACGTCACATTGGTATGGTTTTTCACCTGTGTGGATTCTTCTATGTATCCTCATACTTCCTTTTGTAGCAAAAGTTTTTCCACACACTTCACATTGGTATGGCCTTTCACCTGTGTGGATTCTATGATGTATTTTCAAATACGCTTTCGTACTGAAAGTCTTTCCACACACATCACATTTCCATGGCTTTTCACCTGTGTGGATTCTTTTATGTATGGTCATATTTCCTTGCCGGCTGAAAGTCTTTCCACACATGTCACACTGGTATGGCTTTTCACCTGTGTGGATTCTTCTATGTAGGGTCAAATGTCCTTTTCTGTCGAAAGTCTTTCCACACACATCACATTTGTACATAACTTCACCTGTGTGGATTCTTTTATGTATGGTCAAACATGCTTGTGCATAGAAACCCTTTCCACATATGCCACATTTGTATGGCTTTTCACCCGTGTGGAGTCTTCTATGTATCACCATACTTCCTTTCATGCTGAAAGCCTTTCCACACACATCACATTTCCATGGCTTTTCACCTGTGTGGACTATTCCTTTATGCCTAGTCACATGTCCTTTCTGACTGAAAGTCTTTCCACACACGTCACATCGCCAGGGCTTTTCACCTGTGTGGAGTCTTCTATGTAGAGTCATACTTCCTCTTCTGCTGAAAGTCTTTCCACACACATCACATTTGTGTGGCTTTTCACCTGTGTGGATTCTTCTGTGTAGAGTCATTCCTACTCTTCTACTGAAAGTCTTTCCACACATGTCACATTTGTATGGCTTTTCACCTGTGTGGATTCTTCTATGTAGAGTCATGTTCCCTTCTCTGTCAAACGTCTTTCCACATATGTCACATTTGTACATAGTTTCACCTGATGGGATTCTTTGATGACTGGTCATCTGTCCTCTTATTTGTGTACGTCTTTCCACACACTTCCCAATTGTGTGGTTTCTTCTATGTTTTGTCATACTTCCTGTCCACTGAAAGTCTTAAGTTATAAATTTGTGGATTCGTTTATCTATATCTGCAGTCTTTCTTCCTGAAAGTCTTACCACATACTACACACTTGTATGACTTGGTCACCTGTATGGGAGCTTTGATAGCTACATTTATATTGCCTGTGCCAATAACATTGTTAGATGGGTTACACTTGTGTTCTTGTTATCATGATAAAGTCCTCACTTGTATAGAAAGTATACAAGTACTGCCTCTACTGTGTGTACTTCACCTTGTTTTTAGCTGAAGTATATCTTTTATACCAGTTGATTATCAATGTACATAAGTCATCTTTTCACCAAGATTACAGAGTATCACTGAAAGAATAAACAAATTGTATACTATGTTAATCAATGTATATTGTTGTAGATTATGGTAGAGCATATATTTCCTGAACCTTGCAAGGTCACATGTTCATGACTTAATTTTCAATTACCCTAGATTCAACTGGACTATTTTTGAAATGTTGCTCGGTGGATATGTATATTTTCTCTCTGCGGTGGACCATTTGATATCCTGGGGAGGGCGTGGAAGATTTCGGCGAATAAAAAAGATGCCAAATGGAGTTGCTTGAAAAAATACGGATATGAGTGGGTGATGGAAAAAAAACGATGGACCACTGCTGCTAGAAAAAAATGTCTTGGCAGGGAAATGATGCACAAGTTCGAGTATACTGTTCAACCTGCTTGTACCTCTCCAACCAGGACACTTGTCAAATCATGACAAACATTTTCAAACACATGTCAGGGACCAGTCAGTTTTGTTGGCCTGTGGTACATATATATATTTGTTCTTGCCTCTGTTATTTTCATAAATTGTTTAAATATTACTTCATGTAAGGGTTCAAACATAACTATACATAAAATTATACATATATATACATGTATTACCTAGCTACCACACTAGTTACAGAACATGCCATGTAAATGTTTTGCTGTTTCACAATCAGTGCTTCACTTTTCTTGCACTTTGGGGCAAAAGTGAACTTGAAGGTTTTGTAATGGTAATCTTCATACTATTGGATAGTTTATAAAAGAACTTAATCTAAATTGTTCTAGTCTCTTCAGTATGAATTTGTCAGAATGGATGAATATACTTCCTATTTCGGACACTACATGTATCACCACAAATCAAATTCAAGTTTCTATTGTAAACTAGGTATGACCTCCTAAAGTGCTCTAACATACCAGTGACTTTACTGTACATGCAATATCAATGCCCCTATACCAATGGTACAGGCCCACTTTTATAACATAGAAAACTTATTTTAAAAGTTATATTTACTTTAGCTTTTCGAAGCTTGGCAATATTACCTCAGAGGCTATGAATAGCCTAAAAATTGCCTAAAAAGAAACAAAAAACTCCAGATCTGCCAGGGGGAAACCCATTGGACTACATCACCCCAGAGGCTACTCATTCGTTAAACCAACAATAAGATTCACCAAAATTGGTTAAAAACTTCAAAAGCTTCTAGGGGGAGACCTTCTAGGACCCCCATAAGAGGTAGACATGTTCCAGTTTCAAATCAAAGTTTCTTTTATCCACCTCTTACTGTCAAGATGCTATGAAAACTTTATTTCAAAAATGTTTCAACCATATATAGTTGCTTTTTACATGTTAGAGCTGTCTTGTAAAGCTTGCAAATTATTGTCTTAAGGTGTCTGTGAATAGCCTAAAAATTACCTTTAGGAGTAAAAATCCTCCAGGGCTTCTAGGGGAGACCACCTAGAACCCACCCCCACCCCCCATACACCCCCATACACACACTCACACAAGAGGTAGACATATCCCAGTCTCAAAGCTCTTCCCTCTACAGCTTACTGTCAAGATGCTATGAAACTTTATTCACCGGGGCAGTGACTTTTTGTCGGCCCAATGGCAAAAAACACTGACTAACTCCTATCCCCCCCAGACTGGAGAAACTGACCAGTGTGTCTGAATGTTTGAGCTCACCAATCAAGTTTCCGATTTGCATTTTCAGTGTGCCATCATACCATGGCATAATAACTGTCAATGATGTTTATTTAATTAATTGAAAATCAAATGTATTGAAATATGTAGTTTTCTAAATATAATTTGTGTGTGATAGAACAGCATCTTTTTACTCTCTGTATTACCTGTGTGAAAACCAAACAGAGATTTGTGGCAACAAAAGTAGATGTTCAACATTGACGTAAAAAAATCTGGATATCTCAAAGAAGGAAAGAAAAAAAAAGTTGCCAGCATAGGCAAAGGAGAAAAAAAATAATTGACAGGCAAGCAGGTGGGAAAAAAATAATGACTCTCCACCAATCTTTCAAGCCCCCCCCCCCCAGATATCAAATGGTCTACCCCTAAAACAATACCCTAATAAACTAGAGACTGAAATCAATTACCAAATATCAAAATGTTATTGTCAGGGGTTTGTGATTTTGAGTTGCTCACAGATAGGCAAATAGACAGAGAGATGGACGAGACATTCTATCAAAGCTATAACATCATGAGTATGTATTGAACCTAGCATGAATGACTAGTCCAGCTGTGCTCAAAATTGTGCTCTAGAAATCTAGAGAACTGCCTGCACCTGGGACCCTAACTACGTACTAGGTATATTAGCACATAATGACATTGATCAACATCGTATACATATAATCAATATTTCTGCACTATGTGTGGCAAATGTGATACCCAGTTCCGAAATAATCAATATGAATATTGAGGAAATTATCAAACGAAAAACAAATGTCGTTGTCTCACATGATAATAGTTTAACCGAGCACGTAAACTACTTACATTTTGTTAATCTGGTAGTTTACTGTAGTCATGGAAATCTAACTATCATAATTAATCTGTAAGTCATGTTGAAGTAACGTACCTTTAATACCATAGGCCCCTAACCACATTATGGTCGATGCAGTCCGATGAGTGTTCGATGTAGTCTGGTAGAAAACAGTGGCTTTACGGGATAGGCATGGAGAGCGTAGTTACGATCGGACGTCAACTCGAATAATATAGCAAAAACGCCGTTTACTGTAGCAGCGGCTCGCTGTGACTGTAGAAACCAAAGTTCCTAAAAAGTGATGCTAGTTATATATCCCTATTAAAGGTATAACAACGGATTCAAAATGGGATTGCCCATGCAGGCGCTATGCTGCCACTGTCACTGTGAGAGCTTGTGCTGTCTACTTCTGGGCGTGTCTGGCGAGCTCCTTTGCTCTTACACAATGTGTCAATGTACTGTCAAATCCTGCAAACCATATAAAGTCTTTATGGGGGAGTTGTCCTGTCCATTTGACCATCACAAACAACTTTGATAAATGATCAAGATGAATTCTAGTTATGTGCGAAATGTCAGACTGTCTGTGAGTACTGACCCTTCAATTAAAGTAGGGCATAATATAGTCGAAATATGGAATATGAATACGAACTTTATAGGTATTAAATATACAGATTGATGTCAAGTGCCTGTGTTTCTACTAGTTGCTTTACGTCTGAGTTTACAACAAATCTAGAGTCTTGGTTATTACATATAAAGCGGTTCAAGGGTCATAGCGATCTACTGTTTCTGTGTTTTTACTTTAGTGTTTATTTACTAGTAATACGTCATCATGGTCATCGGTGTGTTTATCCAATTGATATGATATGATGACCGTGTCTTATTAAAGTCATCAATAATATTAATAACACGTAAACCGAGGAAAAATACATAGATTTTCGACCAGCATAAAACATGTTTTTCCCCCTTTTTAATTGACCAATTTCGATCACATATTACTTTTGGATAGGGGGATTCCGTTACAAGCGAAGCTGTACACATTCTTTCCCGGTCCACATCACGCATCACGCACATGCAACGCAACGAATGTGTCTGAATGAGTCAAGACATTGCCAATAATGGCATTTCATGCATTTGCATGATGGCCTGTGGCAGCTGGCTTGAAAGATTGTTTTTTCAGATTAGACATACTAGTATTACATAGAGAGCCTACAGCCGGGGCCTAGATATACTGGAGGAAATCGCAGTGTCTTCATGATCAAATTTTATGTCAAGTGTTATGATAGTTGTTGTAACAAGATCTGCGCGCGCTCTCTCTCTCTCTCTCTCTCTCTCTCTCTCTCTCTCTCTCTCTCCTCATTTTATTTTTAGTCAAAATTACGTTTTACACAATATAATCTATGGTAAAGAGTACAATGTATATGTTGTATGTACACAGCATGTTAAGGGGTAGATTAGATTCTAGACTACAGTTATTATTACGTTTTAAAAACTCCACTACTACCTACACAGTAATTTATGAGTACACAGGACCCTTACGTCATGCGCTCAGTTCCTCATTTTGCCTAGCTCTAGATTTATACGCTGCAGGGTTTCGACACGTCTTCTCTCATTAAGACGTGTCGAAACCCCGCAGCGTATAAATCCAGAGCTACATTTTGCCATATTAATGAGCTTACCACATTTGGGTACAGTGTGTCGGGGCATGATAGAGAAAATTATCGTACCATTGAATTACATAGGAAGACTTACTGGGTATTTGATAATGGATACTATACATAAATACAACTCAATGCAAAACAGAATTGTTACATGTAAACTGCGTGAATATAGATGACTGCAAATCTCAGTTACCAGATACCAATGTTTGTTTTTTTGTACAAGTTTTACATGTTCTGCCTGCAGTTTTAACATTGAGTACAATTTATTCATTTAAATTTGTGTAAGATCAAGCCTGCTTCTCATTGGCCAGAATTGTTAGAACCTATTCTCCGACTTACACGTTTAGTTGTACTTTTCACTTGCTGGTTTTGTATTCCTTCTTATAATTGTCTTTGACTTAAGGTGGTTGTGTGGGCAAGGACGTCAGGTGAATTTATCAATAAAACTATGTAAATCCACTCATACATTTTTATTCAGACGTACTGGAGTCGGAACTAGCAAAGGGCATACCGTAAATAAGCAGTAAACACAGCCACAAACTTTGACCAACTATTAACAGTAATTGACATTTTACTGGGGAGTCCGATGCGCCCTCTACGACAACTTCCTGAGTAACACACACACGTACTCATACGGGGAGTGTCGAGTGTGAGGGCAAAGTAATGTAAAACGAAATCTGAATATGGGTAATACAGAAATAATGTTGATATCAGACTTACTCTTGTCAGGGTTTTTATTACTCAGATTTTAATTTTTACAAAAGACTCGATAGAAGATCATCCATTTGTGGGCGTGATCTAATCTCCCTTTCCCCAAACCCAGATCGGATGAAGTCGTTACACACTAACAAAAGACGTGCCTGCCAGGTATGGTAGGGTCTACATTTTAATGTTTGAATGTTTGAGTGTTTGAGGATTTCCTGACTAGACCTCTACAACTCAATATGAACACAATATAATTTATTTCATACCTTGATATACACATACAATCTTGATATTGCATCAGATAAAAATATCATAAATACTTGCTAGACCGGTCATAGCTTTGTTGCACAAGACAAGCACTACCTCATCTAATTTACAATTTTGACGAAATTTTAGCTAACTTGATGAAAATCCAAATATATTCAAAAAATATTGATTTTTAATTTCACATTCAATTTTTTTAAAAAACATATTGAAAATATCTACAACCCTGTACAGGCAGTTGTGCCTTTGGATCGGGATGTTATTCATTGTCATGTGACATGTCAGGTGGATTACCATACCATTTGGTCTCAACTGTAAGGTAAGTCGTGACAGGCACCCTCGCACATCAGCCCACCCCAAGTAGCAGGCCAGTGATGACAGCGTGACATATTGTATTTTACAGCCTACAGTCACTTATTATAAGCAAACACCAGTATTGTGACAGAAACATGTATTTCAGGCACTTTCTGCACATTCACAAAATAAAGTTAGTATGATAAACAAAACACATGTTTATGAAACAAAAATATATCATATTTTATTAATAGACCAAAATATAGTTTTTAACACAACATAGAAAAATATACACCCAAGGATATTTTTAGTAAAAATATACAAGAAAATATTCAGACTTTTTGAAAAATTACTTGCATATGCTTTATGGTAAGTTGGTTGGACAATATAACACATCTACACCACGTTATATTTAGAATAATTATTAAAATATAAAAATTACAATCATTATATATTCAATATCAATTTTTTACAGTTGATCATGAGGAATATGATTATCGGGACTAACCTAGGTGGTCAGATTGTCTTGACTAAATATGGCAAAATTTCTGACAGCTTTTATGACTAACATAGGTGGTATGGATGTTAAACTAACCAAAGTGGTCAAATTTCTAGAAACCTATGGTATCAGACTAGTGTGACTAACCTAGGTGGACAAATTTCCAGTGGTCATTCTTGGATTTCATGATTGTTATGACTACCTTAAGTGGTCCAACAAATTATGACAAACCTAGATGTTCAATGTCTGATTTTGTGATTGTTATGATTAATCTAAGTGGTCCAACAAATTACGATAAACCTAGGTGTTCAAATGGTCAATGTCTGATTTGTGATTGTTATGGCTAACCTGAGTGGTCAAACAAATTATGATCAACCTAGGTGGCCAAATCGTCAATGTTCATTTTTGGATTTTCTGATTGATTTGACTTAAATAGGTGGTTCAAAAAATTGTTAGAGCTAATCTAGACGGCAAAATTGTTCTGCTTCTGAGGTAAAAATTACATATGGATTACAGAACATACAAATATGGAAAACTTGTTTTTTTTTAATTTGGATTTATATTCACTGAAATGCTATTTAAGGCCTACCCCCCAAAAGATAATTGTTTCTGGTCATCATTTAAATACCCTTGCATCGGCCATTTTTTGGGTTTGTCCAGCTCATGCAGTCTGCAGATTGGGGGGAGGGGGGGGGGTACACCAAATAACTCTCCCTACTTCAGTGACAACTGCAGTGCCAATCATGAACAAGCAAATGAGAACCTCCCCACATACACACTTGCTCTTAAGTACTACATAAAACGAACAGTAACTGCCATAAATAGTAGACTGTGTGACAGGTTTGTTGAGAATATTAAAAAAAAAAAAAATTGCACAGCATTTTAGACAAATTATCCTGCCCAGAAACATTTTTTTTTTTTTTTTTTTTTTTTTTTTGGGGGGGGGGGGGGGGGCTCCTATCTGTTTTGTTATCTATCTTTTGGTAAAAACACATACATATAAATGTTGTCGTGCCAGAAACAACAGTGAAAAATTACAAACAAAGTGTAATCAAAAGTAAATAAATGCATTCAATAATTATATATAAAACACCCAATGTCAAGTTCACTGACTTTCCCAATAAAACCACACATTTATAATTTATAACAGAAACCAAAGATGAAAAGTAAAAAGGTTTAAAACTCATGGTCAGAGTCCAGGAACAGAAACAAACAAATAAATAAAGAAGAATAACATACATAAATAAACAAACAAATAAAAAAGAAAAGAAAAAAAAAGCACTATTATACACCTATTGCCTGTGAGGGCGCTAGTATAGTGTATTACCACGAGGGCTGTTATGTAGCAACTATTTCTTGAGGCTGTTGGCAAGCCAAGGAAAATAGTCACTACATACCAGCATGAAGGGTAATATGCTGTCGACTAGTGCCCGAATAAGGCAAGGCAATAAGTGTTTTATAACATATTACATTCTCAGGCATACATACTTTTTATAGTCATAGCAAATCACTGATAACTTGATTTCTGTGTGATGTGAATATTGCCCTAGGGAAATTAAAATGCGACTAGTGTCCCTACATGCAAACTGAGGTCACTAGGGGTCAATAGTCCATACCATGTGATACGATCTAATCCAATCACTGAAGGCGATATATGAACATGACATGTTATATATATATATACATATGAGTGTATATACCCCTGTATACTATTATAACAATGTATTATGTTTATATAATTGTACTCAGTCGATATTAATCAACACAATTTTAAAGGGTCATGTTTCAATACCGGATCATCAATATCTTAATAAGTATAGCAAGTGACCATTCATTTGTTCTTGGCCATTTTTTCAATAGCTCTTCTAAACAACCATACTTCACATTAAGATTTTCAAGAATTCAATGTTGGCCTTTAATAGTATACAGGTCAATATATACATATACCAGTAACTATACTTATTCAGTGTGTTTATGATATTGTCATTGATTTATGCATATATGTTTATGTATTCGAACTAACTTATTCATTCATTTGTGTTTGTTTGTTTGTTTGTTTGTTGTTTACTTGTTTGTTTGTACCATGGTTCCTGGGCTCCGGAATCCCTGTGATTAATGTGCTATGGAAGGAAGGGGTTGTTTGATGGCAATGTATATGGTGATTGTTATGATGAAAATATCTGTTTAAGTGTAAATACTTCATAATCCAGGACATTGAAGTGATATTCTCCCATCAGTATATTAGTAACTGTGCTACTAGTACTAGGTGTGTAGGAATGTGGGAAGTTAGAATAGGACTGCATTCCATGGTTGCAATCACTGGCAATACTTAGATCAGCTCCTGCACCAAATATTGGACCAAACCTGTAAAAACAATATAAGGATGGTATATATGACAATTAGAAGCTAATGAATAGGTGTTGAAGTGTGTGTGTGTGTGTCCGGTGTGTGTGTGTGTGTGTGTGTGTGTGTGTGTGTGTGTGTGTGTGTGTGTGTGTGTGTGTGTGTGTGTGTGTGTGTGTGTGTGCGTGTGTGCGTGTGTGTATGCATGTATGTGTGTGCGTGCATGTGTGTGTGTGCGTGCATGTGTGTGTGCGTGCATGTGTGTGTGTGCATGCATGTGTGTGTGTTCATGCATGTGTGTGTGCATGCATGCATGCATGTGTGTGTGCATGCATGCATGTGTGTGTGTGCATGCATGTGTGTATGTGTGTGTGTGTGTTCATGCATGTGTCTATGTGTGTCTGTGTACGTGAGGAAGGGAAAAGGGTAATTCTCTTTCTTAAAATCTTACACTGTACACACCGACATAGACTGTAAGATATTTCATGTCACTCTGCCCTCACTGGTCGGCTCTATTGTGAATGGGATTGACTTATGTGTGAGGGCGCCCTGTCATGGCATAACTTCCTGACAACATTGTTTGAAACTCGTTTGACATTCATCAAACAAGTAATCTGAGAAGCATATATGTTATCAGACTGAAATTTCTTTTTCTAAACAATCTTGTTGTCATGCAATACAACTACACGCACTAGACTAAAAATACATCACCACCGAGGGTGTCCTTATAATTCCTTCCCTTGTGGTATGGGATGAGAAGAGCGCCCCCAACGACTAATCTTTCAGTCTACATATTTACATGTACCTCTTACTTTCAAAATTTGTTTATGACTGGTGTGTACATCGACCTGAAATAGTTCTGTTCTAAATTTTTTTTTTTTTTAATTTTAAAAGGGAAAAATAGATGTGCTACTAGTACTAGCTGTGTAGGAATGTACTATATACTATTTCTGCTGACTCCCATGACGGATTGGCCCATAGCAAAGATACCCTATAAAGGCACAAGATCAAATTGATGTTTCTCTGAAATCTCAAATAATTGTAGGTGATGTAATATCATGAAATGACTCTTCTTCAGAAGCTATAGTTTATGAAAATGTCTCTATTTTCCTGGATTGGTGTTCCCCTTTAAATAGCTCTCGCTATTTAGTCAGTAGACCATACTATCAGATAACAATAATAATAATAATAATAGTAATGTTGGTTTTTGTATAGCACTTTCCTACTCTCTGCTCAAAGCGCTTTACAATTATTAGCCCTGGCTCGGATCTATATCAACCCAACGGCCCTTTATACTTCCTCAACTCCCTGGGGAGCATACAATCCATTGCAGCTGCTAAGTGCATAGGATTAAAGCATTCACATTGCAGCCTCTATCCTACCAGGTCCCCAATTATACAGCCGGGTTGACGGAGGCACAATCATGGTTCAAATCTTGTCCAAGGACTTTAGCTATTCAGCAGCGACAGGGCTCGAATGGCAACCTGCCGATACATTCTAAGTCAGCCACTGTAACCATTCAACCATCATGACTCCACTTTAGTGTGGATACTGAATGAGGACTATTTTGATGTTAAAAAACACATACCTGTTTCTAAATCTCAAGAGTAACAACAACCCATGTATTGATTGCCTAGAAAAAATGAATCATATAATTTCCACACTAACTATAAGAACACATGGTATATCAACTAACTGACCACAAATCATTCACAAATGGGTACACTTACCCTGGATGATGGCATATAGCAAATTTCTTATTAATCAGATCAAACTTGGATGGTGGAAGACCCTGGGTGTTTACTAATGAAAATAGAAACGACCTGAAAAAATGGAGAAATTTGTAAGACTTTATAATGAACTACTGACACAAAACATCAAATATGACAAGAAATCTAAACTTTGCCACAGACAATTAGCATTATCAGCTATCTGATAATTATAGATAATCCAACGAAATCAACGTTAGTTTTACGTCGTTATGCTCCAAGTATGATTCCCCGGACTGAAACTAATATGAGCTGTCAGTGATTATTTGTAGTCCGAACGTCGAACACGTATCCAGTGCAAGTAATATGGACCGGACCCCATGAAGTGTGAGTGTAAGGATGGTGTACTCGGGGTACTTGCACTACTGCTTGCAGTGTTCTCTACAGCCATACTTTCACAAGCAGCAGAACACACTGCAAACATGAGTACAATACCTGAGTACCCACACTGTAACTGATGCAGAATGGGCTTCTGTTCATCACTCAAATTTTATTTGCATAAAGTAAGCCACTGGGCTTTCGTTACATTTCTAATCCTCAGAAACTTTACAAGTTCAAAGGTCACTTAAATTATTCAAATATGGACATAGTGAAACATGGTATTTCTGTAAACATGACACTTTGCGATCATGCACTTTCAGGTACAACAAATGATCTCATCCTAATTTGCATATCATTTGCATGCAGGTAAGGTGGAGAGAGATAATCGTCGGCACATTGCTGAATGGTTACTTGTAAAAGAAATGGTACATCATGAAATGTGCAAATAAACAGTTATGTACTACACACATCCATTTATCTTTAGTCTTGCCTTACCCACACACGAGCAACTATGCTTTTCTCTGAATGATCTATCAATGTATTATTTGTACAAACAGACAATAACAGATCACTATACCTCTCAGAGGTGACATATTTGCCTCTTGGTGGCGCTGTACTTGTCCAGGCTATGTCAGAATATCCACCACAAATACTACCATTGGAGCTCTGTCAATAGTAAGTGAACAAAAATATGTATGTTGGTATTTCATGTAAAATACTGAATACATACATAGTAGTACTAAGACTTTATAAAATGTCAATGAATGACAGATGGACAGACAGACAGACAGACAGACAGACAGACAGACAGACAGACAGACAGACAGACAGACTGACAGACAAACATTGGGATCCCAACATCTCCCTGTACATGAAGTAACCATGTACAAACATACATACATACATGCATGCATGCAGATAGACAGACATTGGCCGCATCCCAAAACCCACAACTTTTGATATAAAAATGTGAAATGATACTTCTAGAACACTATTTCACCCACGAATTCAAATGATTGTTATTTTATGATGCACCTAGGTGGTAAACTTCTATTTTTATGATGCACCTAGGTGGTAAAATTCTATTTTTATGATGCACCTAGGTGGTAAACTCCTATTTCATGATGCATCTAGGTGGTAAAATTCTATTTTTATCATACACCTAGGTGGTAAAATTCTATTTTTATGATGCACCTAGGTGGTAAAATTCTATTTCAGAGTATCTCAGTATTGTGATTGGCTGTGTACCTTTACAAGGACAACAGTGGGTGAATATCCATCACATCTGTGGTGAAACTCTGTACAACTATATCCATCTCTAGATGCTCTGTATAACAGCTTCCACTCCTGTTTACTCTTTCCATACCTAGGACATAACAGAGAGTTCATTTTGGTATCAAATACTATGACAGAACTCCATGACATGTGAATGCAAATGTGGTGCACTCAGGGTATTAGCATAAGTGCTTGCAGTGTTCTCTGCTACCGTACTTTCATGAGAGTATAGCTAGTGAAAGTAGAGAAGAAAAACTGCAAACACAAGTGCAAATACCCCAAAGTACCCACACTGGAACTTATGTGGCATGGGGTTTTGTTATTACTACATATGTTTATGCGAAAATGATACCGTGCGATCACGAGCTTTCGTGTACACTGATTAAGTGTACAATGAATGACCTTGCCTTCATTTGCATATCATTTGCATGCAGGTGTGCAATAATATTTTCGGTAGTACACTGCAGTGCAAATATGACTAGTATGCATATGTACTGCTGCAAGTAATCACTGCTACATCATTACTAATTCCCAGGTTTCAACTAAAATGGAAATATAATCACACTTTCAATGTTTTTATGTTGATACAAGCTAGTTTATCAGTTTAGGTTGCTATATCAACATAGAAATGTAAAAATTTTGAAACACTATACACAATTAATATTAAGTACATGAAACCAAATTTCCTCCACACCTAAGGACTTGTTTATCAGTTGTGCCTAACTAAGAACATCAGATTGGTGAACAAGTCCATAGGAACAGACAAAAGTTTCAGTTTTGCTTTCACTAAATATCAACCATGTATTGTGTAAAAGCAAAAACTAAAGCTTTCGTCCACATCCATGAACTTGTTCATCAGGTCTGTTGACTTACTATAAATATTCACCGTTAAATACATGACAACAATGATGATGACAAAATCCATTAAAAAAATACACAAATAATCAAATATATTGTATATTAATAATCTCCAAAACATTGACAAAAGTCTTACCAGTTATTTAGTACTTGCTGAAACTGAAAATTGTCTTCTTTTAGAATTTCTGATCCACTGAAGAACTTGTTACACACTCTCGGTCTTAATCTCTTGTCGACATCTTTGTCAAATCTGCCAGGAACTGCTGCAAAGCGATACCTAAACAAAGAGATAGCTGGTTATAGCGCCACCAATGCAAGAATATCGCAATACTTTTGTTTTTATAAGGCAATTTCTTGTCAAATCTGCCAGGAACTGCTGCAAAGCGATACCTAAACAAACAGATAGCTGGTTATAGCGCCACCAATGCAAGAATATCTCAATACTTTTGTTTTTATAAGGTAATTTCTTGACAAATCTGCCAGGAACTACTGTACCTAAACAAACTGCTGATTATAGCGCCACCAACACAAGTATAGCACAATACTTTTGTTTTTAGGCAACTTCATGAGAAAAATCACCTGGAACTGCAGCATATTGATACCTTAACATACAGTTATAGCATCACTAATGTACACCTATCTAAACTCTTGAGAAATCTGCTGAGAGCTGTTGCGTTCCAAAACCTAGACAAAACAGATATATGATTATGCTGCCACCAACGTTTGCATAATTAAATGCTTTTGTTTTTTAAGGCAATTTCAAGCCCCACTAAGTTGACACAGTAACTCCCTTTAATAAGTCTAATAATGCCAAAACAGGGGTGGTGAATGAATAAACATTGTATCTAATATTTGGAAAACTATTTTCCTGCCTTTTATACAAAAAGAGACATTTCTTTATTTCAAATCTCACCTTTCGAGTGAAAGTTCCATGGGTACAGCTCCTGTAGGCTCCACCTCCTCAGCAAAGACTGTGCTGTCAATCAACAGTAACTTGACATGATTGATGACACCTGACAGATGCTGTAACCAATCACAACAGAGCAAAGAAATGAATAAATTTATATATGCTAATAAAAGTGACAAATACATCTTGACTATTTCTGAGTATGACATTGATTTCGAAGTTTATGGGATATATAAAGATTTTGAGATTTCTCAGTCACTTTAACACACAAATTACACAGTTCATCGATTCACATAAAATGCATGGACATGTTATTAAACATCACTGCAATAAAACTAGACATTAAGATACATGTCACTCCGCCCTAACCGGCCTCCTCTCTCTTGAGAAGGTTGACCGATGTGTGAGGGCGCTGTCACAGCATACCTTACAGCCTACAACACAACATGCACCTTACCAAAATACATGGAAAACGCGATCAAAAGTCATTGCAACACTATACATAATTTACTCATACTTACAACAAAAAACATACATGTGCTTTTAACTACTAATTTGCACTGCAACACCACATGCATAACTGCCCTTCAAAAAATGCATGGCAAAGCTATTATACTATTGAAACACCACACATCCAATCTGCTCATACATATGAACACCGCCCTCTTGAGTTCTCACCTGACAAACTTTCCTTCTGTCTTCATCAGACCAATGAAATGTTGGTTTATTAACCCCAGCTTGATGTTTAGCCCAGTGTAAAACACATCGCCATACGTCTTCTTCACTCAGAGCAAACTATCGTGACAAATTATAAATATACTAGTCTTGACTCAAATAGTACATAAATTTTTGACTATGAGTACAACATTCTTTGTAACTTTAAAGCTAAAGTCCATGAAGATTCATTCTCAACTGACAAATATTATCTGCATTAAACTCTCATAAGTTTTATAACTGATTTCATGGTCTGTCTGTCTATATGGGAATGGATGGTTCACACACACACACACACACACACACACACACACACACACACACACACACACACACACACACACACAAGAGGAGTAACTGTTCTGATAAAAGTGCAATAAAAACTATTACAAGGGAGGAAGATGTTGAGCTTTGCAAGGATAGGAAGGCACTGATTTGTGGAGAAAAAAACATGGATCTATACTGACCTGATCACTTTGTATAAGTCTTAACAGGCTATCTCTTGATAACTGTACAAAGCTGTCAGTTTTAACAACCTCTTCTGCATTCTTCTCTACAAAAACAGCACATCTCTCAACTAAACTCTCTCTTTCTCCAAAATCTGTTTTAACATCAAAAGAGAAACATTTTGTTAATAATACAAAACACAAACTTAAAGTGGCCATATGGATGAGGATTGGGGGGTATTTATTTTGGATTTTTAATCTATACATCAATTTTATCATGACTTCCTACTTGAAAAATAAATGTGAAACAGCATATGGCAAGTCCTTGTTTGTAACTCAATACATTGCAAAAGATTAATAAATGTGTAAAATGTTTATTATTGTACATACAATAACAAACTATTTTTACAATTTTTTTTAGCTTTTTGCAATGTTTTGACTTACAAACACAGACTTTGTCAATGTTGTTTCACATTGATTTTTCAAGTAGGATGCCATGATAAATTTGTTTTATAAATGAAAAATCCAAAATAAATATCCACGCCTTATCGATATGGCCACTATAACGAATGACCCTTGACATTATTTAGTATCTAGTTAGTCGGTGTAGAAGTATAAGAAACAAAGTTTTAGTATACAAGGCTTTAAAAGTGGTACAAACTGAGTGTGTGAGCTTTTCATGCTAAAATACTTACAAAAACATTGATCAAATTATTGAAGTATAATGTTGATGCATTCCTTCTAGGACCGTGTTCTAGCATTGTTAGAACTGTCGGTTGCATAGTAGGGGTTCATGTACATTTTTTAAATTTGTATTATGTCATCGAATCATTCATATGTTATATCGGATTATCCTTATACCAGGTTTGAGTTCAGTCATTTGCAAGGGATCACTAAGTGTGCCTCAGTATAGTAGAATACTGTGAGTACCACTTATTATGCAGAAAAAAAATACACCCTAAAAACATATAAACTCAGTTTGTATCCCTTTAACCATTTATGGACTTGGTTTCTAGTTAAAGTCTATGTAATTGTACCCTAAAGATAAAATGTCTGCCTAGAATGGGTTAAGATTTGTGGGATGGTGATGGAGGTTGATATGTAGACAAGTTCACCAAATACCTGCTTCAATAAGTATGAAAAAAACCCAAATGAATAAGATGTAACTAAGAATATGAGTAAGGAAAAGAAATCATCCAGCTACAAGATGTAGACACATCATATACACAAGTAAATTCCTGCTATGAATTTTTTAATACTGCCCTCAGTGTCAACAATCAGTGATCTTTTGTTTGTGTAGATCAGCATTTACATACCATATTAAAAATGAATGCCTGTATACCGTATGATACTTTTAGTCATTACTCCAATACTGTTTTAACAAATTTTTGTTATACTGCCCCCACTGTCCAAAATCAAATATCTTTTGTTTGTAAAGATACATC
Source organism: Glandiceps talaboti (assembly GCF_964340395.1). Lineage (NCBI taxonomy): Eukaryota > Metazoa > Hemichordata > Enteropneusta > Spengelidae > Glandiceps > Glandiceps talaboti. The sequence goes on from NC_135568.1 coordinate 6,652,537, forward strand.
ATCTGCATACATATTGAAATTGATGCTATTTCAACAAAGTATAATACTTTTACTGACAGTCATTACAACCCTGCTGTTTTAAAAAAGAGGCAATTAATATATCATTACCATAAAGACATTCTATTTGTTTTCATCCACTAAGTGGTTTGCAAGTAGCTATTATTAAACATCAAAAATATCCAATATAAAACAAGCAGAGCAATTACCCAATACCACTAACCCCCCTCTAAGACTTACAAGGACAAAACAATTGTCTTTGACAGAGAAAACGTCTAACCATTTCAGACAATGAGATCTCTGCTTAATAGTGCCCAAGTGCAAGTTATATACCCCAGGTACATTTTCCTTGAATTTCGGCAGCATTAAGTACTAGAGGGGGGGTCATCAATTGTTCTGGGAATTTTACAGACACTGTGGCACCATCAAAGACAGAAAGCTGCAATCATCTCATTGAGTTGTTAGACTTGACTTTATACTCCAGTGCATGGATTTCAGATTCTATACTACTCAATTTTCAATATTTCACCAATAAGTAGTTATAGAAATGACATAACTGGTTTGATTTGATAACAATTGCCAATACAACATGTCATATTTTGAAAAAATGTTGACATTTCATTTTTCAATGAGAAATTCTCTGATGGCTATGTGTCCTCAATGAGCTCATTTCTCAAACAGACACCGTTGATAAGCTTTAAGAACCCTGGCACCAAACACGAAAGAATTTCACATTAAATATTGTACATATTCATGTTGTCCCTGGAAAGTATCAGATTTTGAAAGTTTGTGTAATGTCACTTTGATGATTTTTTATTCAGTTGGCAATTCCTTTTCATGATATCTATCACTTTCTTTATCATTGTAAGGAGAAGAAATCTGTCTATCACAGCCAAGTATATCCAGTCATGTTATTCGAGAGTTCTCAAATTTACAGGAAAATTTACAGAAAAATAAATCAGGCTTATTTGTGCCTTACTTGTCCTGATTACTTCTATCAATTTACATATCATTTTTGGTGATAAAATAGCACACCACAGTAACTTATCCAATTTGAAATCTTGAAAAGAAGCGTTACGGAACTTGACATGTGTTTAGCCACTGAGGGGATTTCCTGCTAGGGTTATTGGAAAACCTCTTATGGCATTATATTTCCAGTCTCTTTGGCATGACATTCTTGCATGGGTTTATGGGAAAACCTCTTATGGCATTATATTTCCAGTCTCTTTGTCATGACATTCTTGCATGGGTTTATGGGAAAACCTCTGGTGATAACATTATATTTACCACTATCTGTCGTGATACTCTTGCATGGGTTTATGGGAAAACCTCTGTTATATTTACCACAATCTCTTTGTTTTGACACTCTTGCATGGGTTTATGGGAAAACCTCTGGTGATGACATCACATTTATCACAATGTCATGACACACTTGCAAAGATTTATGGGAAAACTTCTCTCAGATTTACCACAATCTCTGTCGTGACACTCTTGCATGGGTTTATGGGAAAACCTCTTATGATGACATCACATTTACCACAATCTCTTTGTCTTTAACAAATACAAAGCATGGCAATAATAAATCTACTAAAATGTACTAAAAAATTAGTACTACAGACAGAAATATGGCTGACTGGACATTTCCTTCAAGGAAAAAAAACACAACATTGCAAAATTGATTAGATTTTCTCATAATATCTTTTAAAAGTTGCAAAATATTAGGAATTTCATTGTGATTATCCACAAATATTGCTATCTAGGTAATATTTATCTGCCTACACTTGTTCCTAATCATTTCACTTTCCCTTTAAACAAGTTAACTACATCTCTGGGGCCTAATTTCATACACGTCACAACAAATTTACAAATGTCAAATTCTACCGCAGCAACCGTGAACTCTATGATAACATTAGAAAAATATTCTTAATAACTAAAATGGCATCAGATTTAATGATCTTGCGAGAACCAATCTGTCAATCGGAATCAAAATTTCTCTATAAGGTGATATTATGTATATGATGTAGGGCATTCACCCTCTATTTCTCTTGCCTTGCAAAAATTTCAGCCAAAATTTTGAAGAAATTCATCGAATCTTTTATCACTTCTCAAATATTCAAAGTCTCTGTACTGTGACACTACTTTTACTCTGCAGGGCATTGACCCTCTATTTCCGTTGTCTGATTAGTTTGCCTCCAAATTTCAATGTAAATATTTGAAAACATCCACAGTACTTTTTATCACTTTTGAAATTGGAAAAGGATATAATATTTTCTGGGTCTTTCATACAAGAAATGTGACAGAATCAGTTCCAACAAAAAAAAACAGTGATGATATTTTGGAGACTAGAGGCGGTAATAACAAAGGGAAAATGAAATATTAATATGAACTACAGTAGATATATTATGAATCTAAATTACTAGCCATAAATATGTAACTATAGCCTCCAGGTATGATCTATAAAACAGCTGACTGACAAAAATGAGTAACCAAGCATAAAATGGTAGCAACCAATTACCATAGAGTGAAATATTTCTGAAAGTTTATTCAGGTGGGAACTGACAGGCTATCACTGCTATGTTAGTAGTTTTAACAATAAAACATAGCGTGTCACTACAACTTACTGGTACACAATGTATGGTATTATTATTGATATGTATATGAACAATTTAGATATAGAAAAAACTGATTGAATTTGTAGCTATCAGTTATGGTTTATTTGTATATTTTATGTAGAATTATGTCATTCTTTTGTTTGTTTGTTTGTTTGTTTGTCTGTTTCTGATTGTCAGCCTCTCTGCTTCCCACCTCATACCTGTTTGCCTGCATGTGTGCCTGTTGATATGTCTACTTGTTTCTGTTCATGTCTGTCTGTCTGTCTGTCTGCCTGTCTGCCTACCTGTCTGTCTGTCTGTCTGTCTGTCTGTCTGTCTGTCTGTCTGTCTGTCTGTCTGTCCAGCACTTTGTCTGTTTACCTGGCTATCTACATACATGTGATTGTCTGCTTGCCTGCTTCTCATCTGCCTACCTTCCTGTGTGTGTCTGACTCCTTGTTTGACTACCTGCCTGCCTGTCTCAATGTCTGTCTGCTTTTTTGCCAACCTGTGTGATTGTCTGCCTGCCTGCCTCCCACCTGCCTACCTGTCTGTCTGTCTCCTTGCCTGCCTGTCTGCTTGCCTGTCTGCCTGCCTCCCACCTGCCCACCTGTTTGTCTGCCTGTCTGTCTGTCTGTCTGTCTGTCTGTCTGTCTGCCTCCCTGCCACCTACTATATTCCTATATTTGCAATGACCAAAGCTATGATTTGTGGGTTTTATTGATTGTTATTTATTTAATGTAGACAATTCTATAAATGTGTTTTACTCTGTGGTATACTTTAACCAAATATCTGTATTAGTAATCTTGGCTATTAATACTAGTGTTAATGACTACCATAATGGAAAATTCAGAACATTTTATAATGCTATGCCAGCTTTCGCAACATCCCGAGCACCAGTGTAAGTTTCTTGCATTTTTTCATGAATTCTATTCATTGAATATGACAGAAAATTACAACAGATTGGAAGAACAGTTCTATATTGTCTTTTTCAGTTGATGTCAGTTTCCGCAACCACTATTTCTTGCAAGACTTCACAATTTTCGCCATTTTCTTATTATCATTTTTTTTTAATATGTAGGAAAAAAAACTTTTTTTATTTGCCAAAAGTGAAAGTGAATGAAATCAGTGTGTTTTATCTCATTTCACATCAAAAATTTTTATCAAAAGGCGAGAATTTATAAGATATCCTTGCTCTTTCACTTCCCATATTTTTATATCAATGAGAAAAAAAACAGGTTTTTGTCAATATAACTAATGGCGACATGTAAGAAAAACAATTCACAGCTGTCTGAAAGTGAATGAAATAAAGCATTCTATCTGATTTCGTTTCAAAGTTTTTATTAAACGACGTGAATTCATAAGGTTATATTCTTTTCCTTTTAATAAGCACTGGATTGTCTTCATTCTTTGCCTTTAATCTCCTCTGCTTCATGTATTGTAATACTGGCGACATTAACTCCAAATTAATGCTTATTACAGCCAGTTTAAAGCTAAAAACATGTTCTCATTTCATACGTAAGTACTCTGACTGGCTGGCTGTCAGATTTGGAGGGGATTTATTTCAGAGTATCTATTTCATATACAGGTTGTTCCGATCTATTAGTATACAGGAAATGGGTATTTGTTGGCGACTTTACATTTGATGAGTACTAGCTTACACATAGATGAAAAGAGTTATTTGTAAAAAAAAAAACGATCACGAATCTAGTACTCTAGTTGTTTGTTCGCAAATCGTACAATGTGAGAACGGTTTAAAAATAGCGAGGTTCTGTACAATAGTTGAAATCCTATCATCGGTTCTTTTCAGTAGTATTTGAAATTTTTCACTTTGGAAAAAAAAAAAGATAAGAGTGAAATAGCATTAGTCCATCACACTTGATAACAAAGGTTTTCTAGGAATAGAGTTTCTGAAAAGTCGTATTTTTCAAATACGTACTCTCCAGTCTAGATGAATGCTTTTAAAGAACCAAGAGAAAATGTGAAGGCTTTTTTTTACAGAAGTATTTTCAGCTAAATACTCTTATGGAGTACATGAGTGAAAAAAAACTGACAGCGGGGGTTTTTGTGCATTCGTACTTCGTTTCCTTATCGGGATCGTTATCGATGTAAACAGGGATTTCGGCGTTCAATCTGCTGATGTTTCAATTAGAGATAAGGCAAAAACGTCAGACGGCATCACACACAGCTATCAATTAACGGTACTGAACTGAAGTCGGACTGAGCTGATAACACACAGTGTAATCCCATTGTGGCTATGCTGGGTGATTGACAAAGCAGTTTAAATGAGTTTAAAAAGTTATGCTCTTGGGGTAGCCGAAGATGTGGCTGATAATTGTACAGTGAAAGGATGAGTCATTCACATTCATTGTACCTGTCACGTTGACAAAGCTCAACGTGATGTAATTGTCCTTGACAATGTAACTTTAGCATCATTGTCCCGACAGTCAGCATCTATGCGTGCACCTACATGACAAAAGACATGTACGTGTGACACACTTACCGATCTCCTCAATGATCGGTTGACCCATACTACAGTGCGTAACCTCACGAAAAAAAAAAGTGAGAGACAATTTGTTAATTGCATGATAGTAATCGCGTGGATACGCTAGAGAGAAAAAAGTGGTTTGTTGTATTAACCAGACAGTCTGTCATCTGGAGAGACAACAATCAGAGCTGTCACGGTATAATTTACCAACTAATGGATTTTAACTGAGAACAGTGCCAGGATGTGTCAGTGTTGACCTTTGACCTCCAATCAATTTCAAGCTGAGAGGTTAGATCCTGGCATACTTAAAATACACTATGAATCAAGTGCCAATCATTTGATAGTAGTTCAACTTTGACACATATAGTATATATTTCATAAAATTTCACTATAAACAGTGTCACTATCAAAAACTTGTGAAAGAAAATCGATACGAATATTTCACTACAATGTTGATACAGAAATTTGTCATTACCGTGTATTGCCAAAAAAAACCACAAAAAACAACAAATATATATTTCTCAAATTTTTAAAAGCAATGTCACTGCCAAAAACTTGCGAAAGAAAATTGAGACGAAATATTTTCTACCATGTCAATGCACAAATGTATCATTAACTTTAAGTGCTACAAACCTATCAGTATATGTTTCTCAAATATTTCACTGCAGTGTCACTACCAAAAGTTGTCGAAGAAAATTGAGAAAAGATATTTTTCTACAATGTTGATACTGTAACTGAAATTTATCATTTAGATTACTACTGACATGCACTGTTCATCCCTTCCCCGGCAGGAGATTTAGCTTTCGATAGAATTTGTCCATTTGACTATGTTAGAAAGAGATCATAGAGAAAGACTACAAGTATAGCAACAGACTAGAATTTTTTGATTGGTCAGGGCCATTCTGTCTTTCATACTGTTTACAAACAGATACCAAGTCAATGTACATCAGTACCATCAGTTGATTCATACTGTTTACATACAGACATCAAGTCAGTGTACACAGTACCATCAATGACTAGTAGACAGGTAATTCAGTTGATTCATACTGTTTACATACAGACATCAAGTAAGTGTACACAGTACCATCAATGACTAGTAGACAGGTAATTCAGTTGATTCAAACTGTTTACATACAGACATCAAGTCAGTGTACACCATGCCATTAATGACAAGCTGACAGGTAATTCAGTTGATTCATACTGTTTAGACATGGACATCAATCCAGTGTACACATTACCTCTAGTTGACAAGTAGTTCAGATAATCAAAAAAGACTGTCCTATTTCCAGTAAAACTTTGGGGTAGTTGTCAAAATTACTGAAAAGTTGAAAAACATTATATTTACAACTTACTCTAGATAATGTCACCATTAGAACAAAATCTGTCATCTTCATTTTTACACTACCTTGAGAAAAGTTTCAACATTCAAAACTTTTTTACTAAAAATGAGATATGTTTTCTAAATAGCTCATATTTTCACTTGTGAGGCAAGATAAATGGAAAGTAAGAATCAAAGTATATTTTCCTAGAAATAAAATATCAAACAGAAGAGAGACATGGAATGGAAGAGTCAAAATATCGTTTCACTGGGATTCAATTCAAAAAGAAACGTGACTCACAAAAAAGAATGGTGAAACAAATTTTTCAACACACAATGAGATTTCTGTTAAAATAGAATAGACACGCTTGCGGTGAAAACAAAGCATTCCGTAGTTCTTTTCAAGTAACCAATGACTGAATAAGTTATAGCAATGTGTTAGTTATGACTAACTATGAACACACTACGACCAACTATAAATACAGTGTAACATCAGAATATTGACACAAAGCAATAATTAAATAAGGCAAAATAAAAAAAAAATAGTGTTTTTGATACCATGACTTCAGAAAATAGGGTAGGTAGGTCGGAATTTTATTTTACTTTAAGTTTTCAAAATTACTTCGACCACAAGATAAGATACTCGTCGGTCACAATACTTCTGTGATGAGAGAAAAATGAGATGAGGTGTGATGAGGTGTAAAAGAAGTAACTGAAGACAATGAGTTATTAGACGAACATGTTATGCAGACTGTACTGTTATAGTCTAAAAAGACCTGGTTTCTCTCTGGAATATGATTTTTTTTTTTAAGTTACCACAGATGAGGCAAAGGCATGAAGGTGTACACGAAAATAGAAATAAATTGTTACAATTTTACCTTTAGTATGCAAAAAATGTTAAGGGTCAGGAGCTTAAACTAGGGTCAGTCAGGTTATCAGAAACACACATTTTTTATTATTTGGCCTAACTAATGACTGAATTAGGTATAGCGATGTGTTGGCTATGACTAACTATGAATATACCGTACATTCAGAATATTGACACAAAACAACAATTAAATAAACGCCATACAATACCCCAGACATTAAATTAAACACACAAGTTGACAAAATAGAGAAGTGAATAGTGGACCAATCTGATTGAGAATATAAATCTCGATAAGTTGGAGTTAATAAGCAATTATAACTCTGTATGTTACTCAGAATTATTGTATTTGCCATTAATCATATTTTTTCTGATTTGCTTTCTTTGAGATGTCACCCAACACAATATGACTAAAATGTACTAATTTATTCATAGACATGAGTGACAGGCTGTCAGATTAATGTATGCTAATTTATGCAAATTGCGTGTCTGTCCTGTATGTCTGGTAAACCATGGGGGTAGTCGCCCTACCTCCATGCATGGGTAGACCATGTGCGCAGGAGAGGAGCATTCTGAGGTTAAGTGTGAACAGCGCCACCTAGTGGCAGTTTTCCCATCTGATCTGAGATGAATGCCACCAGATGTGTATGTTTCATTGACAAGTGAGGATTTGGTGACAATTCAAATAATATACACTGTAAAGACTAGAAATCAGACTTTAAGTCGTGTTCCTAGATCTTAAACTTTGATAGTGCTGACAGAAATCTACAAATGATTGCAAAATTCCCTCAAGACGGCATTTTTGTACAAATCAACCTAAGAATATATACATTTACAGAGCCCTGAGATTTTATGCCTGATTTTTTTTCAAGGCACTCTTACTCATCGAAATATGATGAGTAATAAATGTGGGTCATTTTTTTTTTAATCCGATCACAAACAAAGATATTAACATGTATTACTCAACATCCACCCAAAACGCTGGCACTGTTGGAAACATTCATTTTAACTTTCCAAAACTTGTCAATGAAGATTCTCAACAACAAATTATATCACAAATTACTACACATTTCCTTTGTATCTTTTTTGTGATTTTGATTCAGGAGTGGTTGTTCTGTTTTAAATCCCATATGCTTGACTATAGAATTAAGGTTTTAGGCCATACAAAATAGGAAAAAATGTCATTTTTTAGTTATTTTTCAAATAACTTTGGCATCCTTAGAGTGGCCATATGGATGAGGATTGGGTATTTATTTTGGATTTTTTAATTTATAAAACAATTTTATCATGGTTTCCTACTTTAAAAATCAACATGAAACAACATATGCCAAGTCCTTGGCTGTAACTCAATAAATTGCAAAAGATTAATAAATGTATACAGTGTTTGTTATTGTATGTACAATAACAAACTTTTGACACATTTTTTAGCTTTTTGCAATTTATGGAGTAACAAACACAGACTTTGTCAATGTTCTTTCACTTTAATTTGTCAAGTAGGAAACCATGATAAAATTGTTTCATAAATTAAAAATCCAAAATAAATACCCAATCCTCATCCATATGGCCACTTTAAAAAAGTTCTTTGCAAATACCTATAATTGTACATAACAGCTACGATTAGCATTCACTATCACACATCCAAAATCTAACAGAAAAGTCACTCAATCATCCAAGTCTTTGGAACTCAAAACTCTATGACTCATGCATCCACTTAGATTTAACCTTAACACCCCTATAATTTACAACAATTTGGTTTGCTCCCATTCATTTGTATGATGGGTCAATCTACTTGAATGACAAGTAGGGTAACAAAACTAAGTTGATATTCTACCTTTTGTTGTGTTTTCACGTCTATGCCTATTTACCATATATCAGATATACGTGCTCCCTGCGTTTTCCCCAAAGGACTTAATCTACAAAAAGCACACTGCCAAGTAACATGTTGTGGCTGCTTGATGTGAATCACTAAAACTCAATTTCAAGTTTCCATTTTAAAAATGATGATATTCCATATTTATCAATAATTCATGCTAATTGTGATCTACATTTCCTAAAGGCCAATGTTTCAATCCCAGGTTCTCACATTAGTGTTATCTCATCAGTGGAGCTTAAAGACCAATGTTTCAATCCCAGGTTCTATCATTAGTGTTATCTCATCAGTGGAGCTTAAAGGCCAATGTTTCAATCCCAGGTTCTAACATTAGTGTTATCTCATCAGTGGAGCTTAAAGACCAATGTTTCAATCCCAGGTTCTAACATTAGTGTTATCTTATCAGTAGTGCCATAAGGACTACATAGGTTTATTCTGTTGTTCTGGGCCAACTTTTGATATAGCTCTGCTAGACAGCAGTTCTTCACATCTAAATTTTTACCCTAATCCAAACTGAGTTTTTAACACTAATACTGATCCTATTCATTTACATTCATGGATGGTGAGATAACTGTACTAGTATCTGTCATCAGATCATCAGTCGGTCTAAAGAAGTGTCCAGGATAGGACGTGAAACTGTTGCCATTCAAAACAACAGCAAGTCCAGTAGAATAGACTATAATTATTATTTAGTACTTCATTATCAACTTCATACCTGAATGATTGTGAACATTCACAGTCATGTACTACTTGAACTCTGTTCTGTCTTCATACATTTAATTAACAGTACCAATTTCACATAGGTATCCAACCTCAGACACCTAGCATTCCTACCCCTGTTGGTGCATTTACAACTAGAATGTTAGCAAATATTACAGAGTCATATTATGACAGGCAGAACAATTTATGATGGTTTCAGGGGGATTACTGGAGACATCTCATTGGTATTCTATGTCAGGACGGGTTCCAGGAGGCTTTCTGGAAACATTTCATTGGAGTCATAAGTCAGACGGGTTCCAGGATGATTTCTTGAGACATCCCAACAGTGTGTTAAGTTAGGACTTATTCCAGGACAGTTTCTGGAGACATCTTGTTAGTGTCCTGAGTAAGGACAGTTTTATGGAAGGTTCCAAGGAGAGCCCCAGATTTCAGGAGACCTATAGTAGATGACCTAAGTATGGAAATATTCAGGGTGGTTTCAGGAAACACTCAGGACAGTTTATACAGGATACATCATAAGACATGATCCGTCCTGAATTCATGTAAGTTAAGGACCAAAGAGGCTCTCTCTTACAAATGTACAGTAGACAGTCTATATGTATTTTTAATCTGTAACACAAGACAAACGCTTTTATATTTAGTTCCACAGTTCTATCACACCTATATATCCTTTCCGCTGTCAAGTTTATCTTTATTCTTATGAAATGGTGGAATGTAATACAAGTCTCTGTACTTCTAACATGCTGTACCAAGTAATATTAATCCAATTCAGTTGTTTAATTTCCATGTTTGTAACAAGTTTCACTTGGAAGTGTTTGTCTGTCACTGGTTGTAGTTCAGTAGTCCCATTATAGCGGACCAGATGGGAGGATGAATGACTGTGTCAAACTGAAGTGTTCATTATTTCATGTCAAACTGGAGTGTTCATTATTTTGGAGAACCAATTAATTACACTGTAATGTGGCTGACCTGTCCTTGCACTATATCATTAGTTAAAGTTAGTTACAAAGAAATCCTTAATAATTTTGAGATTTCAGTCTATATAGTGTATTTTTAATACTTTGATACATGTTACCTCGATATCACCATACCCTTACTCCATCAGTACTGAAAATGTATTGTCAAATTATTTTGTAACATTGAGTCTTCAGTCAATAGTATATTTTTTTATACCGGTGAATCTTTCTTTCAGATATACAACATACCATATCCTTGCGCCATCACTTTAAGTTTTGTTATAATTTTTTTTTGTACTGCGGCTTCAGTCTATCGTATATACTTTACTTTGATGAGTTTTTTTTCCAGAAATATATATACACCATACCCTTTCTCCACCATCGCTTAAAGTCTGTCATAATTTTTAAAACTAATATTGAGGCTTTACTCAATAGTTCATGCTTTGCTTTGTTCATCGTTCTTCCATTTAAAATGACCTTCGACCTTTTAATTAACCAAATATGGGCATCCAAATAGTAGTTACGATATCATATGCCGTGACAAAACATTTATGAATGCAACTCGCCCGTTTTTTTTTTATACCTCGAGCGATTGCCTAAACATCTTGTATTCGGCCTTAACTAAACACATCAATCTAGTCATCAGTACGAGACAACTGCACTAAGAGGTCAACAGCAGTGCATACAAGATGACAAACAAATTGCAATTTTAGTTTGAAGCGTCTGACAGCCTCAATTAGCCAGGCAGGCAGTAAGTTTTCTATCAAGATTACACCCCTATTACATAGAATATGGCACACACTCTGGCGGTGTCACATCATTCAATGACATTGCTCACAATGGAAGGTTAATTTGCTTGGAAATTGGCAGGTGTGTTAGACATTCTACACTGACTTATCAAAAAAAAAAGCCTAAAAAACTCCATTACATTATATACAATATTTCAAATTGCATTGCTGGTTTATTTCTATAGACACAATTACCAACGGAGCCGTCCGCAGGCTTCATCCGCCAGCGTCTTTCCCCTTGGCATCACATTACATCTCTTTATGCCCCCACATCCTTTTACCCTTTTAAAGGTTCTATCATAAAATATGTATCCAAACCATTAATATTTCATTCCACTTTTATACAGCATATTTCAGACTCTTATAGGTTCTGTCTGAACAGTATTTGAATTTCAATCTCTTGTGTTCAGATTTTTTTTTTAAAGTGACTATCGTATTTATCAGGAAAAGTCGTGTATATCATTGAAATCTGATCATGCTTTTATCCTTATATGTGTAAAGCGTCAATATTTTATTGAAAAAAAAAATATCACACTTTACAGCATATTGCAGACTTTTCAAAGCATTCTATGAATTGTGGTCAAATTTCAATCTCTAGTTTTCAGAATTTTTTTGTAGGTTAATACATTTCAGTGGAAGATACACATATTTCACTGAAATAGAATACTTTTTTATCCCTTTTTTGTATAAAAACATAAATATTTCTTTCCACTTCACAGCATATTTCAGATTATTTAAAAGCACTACCTGAACTGTAGTTGAATTTTAATCTCTCACATAAAGAATTTTTTTTAGGTGAACACATTTCAGTGGAAGACACATATACTTCACTAAAATATGATTTCATTTTTATCATTTAATAAAAAAATAAATATTTTTTTCCATTTCACAGCATATTTCAGATTATTTAAATCACTACCTGAATTGTTGCTGAATTTTAATTTCTGTCATTTAGAAAAAATTTTTTTAAGTGAATGCATTTTAATGGAAGACATGTATATTTCACTGAAATATAATATTTTTATCCTTTTTTTTGGAAACAAAATATTTCTTTCAACCTTACAGCACATTTCAGATTATGTGACGCACTGCCTAAACTGTAGCTGAATTTCAATCTCTGGCATTTAGAATTTTTTGTTAGATGAACACATTTTAGTGGAAGATACATATGTTTCACTGAAATATGATGACATTTTTTTTCATTTCATAAACACATAATTATTTCTTTCCACTTCACAGCATATTTCAGATTATTTAAATCACTACCTGAATTGTAGCTGAATTTCAATCTGCAATTTATAATTTTTTTTCCAGGTGAATACATTTTTAATGTATATTTCACTGAAATATGATAACATTTTTTATCCTTTTTTCGTATAAAAACATAAATATTTCTTTCCACTGACGTTACAGTATATTTCGGTCTATTTAGAACACGCTCTGATCTATTACTAGCTGAATTTCAATCTGTGCCATTGAAATTTTTTAAGTGAATACTTTTCAGGAGAAGACATATAATCCTCTGAAATTTGATGATGTTTTTATTCTCTTTCTGTGAAGTCAAGGTTATCCGATATTCGACTTGTTATGTGATCATTTGACTGATTGTCAGTCTGTGTATACAAGATATCTCAATATTTTGTCTGCAAAACACACAAAAGTAGCAATCCACACAACTGCAGACATCACCTAAATCAAAACCTGTATAACCATCAAATAAAAATTCTAATTAGCATAGCTAATTAATTGGTGAGCAAACACTGCCTTACATCGAAATGCTTGAGGGGTCATTAACAGTACGTAATGAACATAAAGATCTTATATATTAAATCCATTACGAAAACATTACTGGCGCAGACGCTCGTCTCCGTTTCTCGTACATACGACAATCCGCTATTCAATTTGTACTCTATTTTCATGGCTTGTTGGAGATTGAAATCTGAACATCAGAATGAGCTGCAGGCATAATGTGCTGCAGTTACGGAAGCTACTTTATCTAATGTGTCGAGGAAGATCTCTCGTTGCCTAACTAGATGCAGACAAAAAACTAACAGACAGTTGCCATGGTAATGCCATCAGTGATGCTACAGAGGTGACTCATCTTGAGTAGCATTGATGGTTGAGGTTCACGTCACTGTGCTGACGAGATTAAACCGGCTTTGATTTGATAACATGTTATTTCAACTTATTTTGCATAACAAGGCGTATGCCTGATGGCGAAGTTTTTTCCACTCTACCCGTCATTATGAGTACAAATATGTAAAAGTACATTTGATTTCAAATTTAAACAAACTTAGGCGTACAAATTACATGATAGGCCTCCAGGAATGTAAGAACTAATACATAAATGGAGAAATGGTAAAAAACCTGGGAAAAGTCTTCCTCTTGTAAATGTCATGCTGGCATATTACCTTTGTTTTTTATTCCTGTAACTGGGTTTTATTTCCTATATGCTCTGAGAAAATACACTTTATATATGTTTTCATACATTTTTTTCATTTTTTTCTGTACAATGTGTACAGATAAATCACTTGAATAGCTAAAACTACTTTTTCCCTAATCCCACGCCACCCTATCCCCAAACCCACATCTCTTATCATCTCCCTTCCCTGCTATCCTCTAGCCCACCATCTCCTATTCTGATCCTCCCTTCCTATCCCAACACATCAACTCCTATCACCTTTCCCCATCCCTAACCATCTTCTCACCTCCCCTTCCCTATCCCCAACCTCTCTAACAGTCAAAACTACTATTACCAAATACTTACTTTCCATGTCACCAAAACCCAATATCCCCTCACAGCATCCTCTCCCTGCCCTAACACTTCAACTTTTATCATCTTGCCTCCCTATCCCAAACACATCAACTTCTATCCCATCCCTTCCATATCCCAAACACATCAACTTCTATCACCTCTCCCTTCCCTATCCCAAACACATCAACTTCTATCACCTCTCTCTTCCCTATCCCAAACACATCAACTTCTATCACCTCCCCAACCTATCCCCAACCCACCCTTCCATATCATCTCAATTAAATCTCCTATCCCAACTCACCAACTCATTATTCCCATCATCCAAATGCATCACCTGCTAAGGCTAGCACAACCCGTTCCCCTTTTTATCCCCAACACATTATCTCCAAACTCCCCATGTTTACTTTTGCATCAGGTACTTCTTACACCCCCAACCCAAAAATGAAGTTCCCCCTCCCCACACCATTCCCTATCAGCCAGTCTCCCTACCATTCCCTATCAGCCAGTTACCCCCCCCCCATCATTTCCTTATTACCCCCACCATCCCTTATCAGCCACAGCCTTCCCCACCATTCCCTATCAGCCACAGACACCCCCTCCAATTACCCCCACCCTGTCATTTCCATCATTTTGCACAAAGAACTATTAAATATCTCCACTATTATTACTACTATGTCTACATTTGTGTACATATGATATATTCTAGAATCGCCAGGGTTCTAAAAATTTAGCATATTAGACACTGTGATAATAATAGGTCTTCATAAACCAAGTTTGTGATTTTGTTTATATTAAATAAACAAAATAATTAATGTTACCTGCCACCTTCCTTTCTTTTATGCACACACACATACACACACATACATACATACACACACACACCTATACCTACACACACATATACCTACACACACATATACACTGCACTCACTACCCACACTCTACTCCCCAATGATACAAACACATCCATTCCCCACACACTAATACCTACAAAAAATATACACCTATAAACAAATACATACACAACCATACACACATACTTAGCCACTACCATCATCTTCTCACCCAATCCTTACAAACACACACACATATACATACATACATACATACATACATACATACATACACACACACACATACATACATACATACATACATACATACATACATACATACATACATACATACATACATACATACATACATACATACATACATACATACATACATACATACATACATGTATGGCAGACAGACAGATATAGAGACAGAGAGACAGAAGACAGAGACAGGCACACACACATACACACACACACATATACACACATACACACACACACACACACATATACACACACACACACACACACACACACACACACACACACACACACACACACACACACACACACACACACACACACACACCCCAAAATGCTGTGCCCTATTTACAAGTTACTGTGAAAGAGTTGAAAATGAAGCATGACAGAACTACTGTTACTAGTAGAAAGCAGGACTCTGAAAGGCCAGCAGCAATTATGAACCATCTTTAAATTCAATCATGGATGGTAATCATAGTAAAGTCTAGCCGTAGGCATGTAAGCTTCTTGTACACAAACCTTCACCTCAACTCTTTCACATTGCCATTTACCAGTAATACCTCACATGTACATTTCTTATACACACATCCCGATAGATTTCAAACACATTTCATGTCTTTAGAATTATCTTTTACTCATATTCTCTGCATTCTCCATTTTTGTCAGACACACACATTTTTCAGAACGCAAGTATAGTGATATCTTTCCATTTCCTTAGCCATTTTTCTTTCTTATTTAAAAAAAAAATTATTTCATTTTATTTATTTATTTATTTATTTATTTATTTATTTATTTATTTATTTTATTTTTATTTTTGATAATTTTCATGTTTGGATCTCAAAAACCTAGCTACAGTGATTTCAGTTTGAGTGAAAAATATGTTTGATTTTATGTAGCTTTTGGTGAAACGATAAAGTAACACTTAGGTTTCTAAATCATGGTTAAAGTGAGTGAGTGTTGACTTACGGTCCCTTTATACTGTAAGTTAGAGTGGCACGAGCTAACTTTTTTTAGCTTTTCACTCAAGTGAAAATACTTAAAAATATATTAATAAAACAACATTTCAGTAAAATGCTAATGTTGTTGTTACTTATCATCTATAACGTTGCGATTGTCTTCTGGAATTGTTAGAATAGTTGATTCCATAGTGCGGATTTCCTAAACAATTTTTGATACATATGACAAATTACGTCATTGGATCATTTATGGGTTATATCTTAATACCAGGTTTGAGTTCAGTCAATTGCAAGTGATGGTTAAGTATGCTTCAGTAAGTAGAATACTGTGAGTAACTTTTAAATATGCAGCAAAAACTACGCTGACAATCGTATAAACTCACAAATATGTATGATGTAGGAAAGAAACCTCATATGAATTAAAATGGGGGTGGGGTATGGGGGGGGGTGTGATTAAATTATATTATTCTGTAATACACATGAGGGAGGGTGAATGTTAGTTAGACAGATTTT
Organism: Glandiceps talaboti; assembly: GCF_964340395.1. Taxonomy (NCBI): domain Eukaryota; kingdom Metazoa; phylum Hemichordata; class Enteropneusta; family Spengelidae; genus Glandiceps; species Glandiceps talaboti. The sequence goes on from NC_135568.1 coordinate 6,669,454, forward strand.
AATTTTAAGGTAAGACTTGGGGCAATCTACAGTCGACTGTAAGCATTTGGCAAAGAATAGAAATGATGGAAGGAACCTAACTTTTATCTCCTTAATTATGAATTTTAATGAAAACAAAACAGAGAAAACCCCAGACATAGTGACACATGTTTATGTGTCCTTGTTGACAACAATATAGACTACCTGGTACTTATTCTTATTTCATTGAATACCAACTTTTTCTACTTCTGGTGCACATAAACATTTTCTACATTCCATTTCTTACCATGAATACAAACTTTTCCTACTTTTCATTCTTTTCCATGAATATCAACTTTTTCCTACTTTCCATTCCATTCCATGGACATCAACTTTTTCCTACTTTCCATTCCATTCCATGGACATCAACTTTTCCTACTTTCCATTTCATTCCATGAATACAAACTTTTCCTACTTTCATTCCATTCCATGGATATCAACTTTTCCTACATTCCATTCCCATCTACTCTACGAATATTAACTTTTCTACTTTCCACTAAGTTCCATGAATATCAACTTTTCCTACTTTTCATTCCATTCCATGAATATCGACTTTCCTACATTCCATTCCCTTCTAAGTTCTATTCCACGAATAACAACTTTTCCTATTTTACATTCCATTCCATAAATGTTTAACTTCTTCTCTTTCTGGTTCATTGCTACAAATTCAACTTCTTGCATTTCTAGCTCACCCGAAATAACATCAAAACTTCATTTCTGTAAATTTTTAATCCGGTTTATAAATTTTCATTATGGGGAACAGAAAGGTATGCAGTGGAATGTTTATGAATGTTTTTTAACCCTGGAGGCACTACGTTCCATCTCTGTTTATCCTACGATGTTGTTTTGTTGATATATTCCCCTCAAGCAATGTTTAGCATCTAAGGCTAGTAAATGAACAAAGTGTATTGCTAGGATAAGAAAACTGTGCTATGTTGTTTCCTGTGCTTCATTTAGTAACCATAATAGCCCTCTAAAAGCTGGTGTGCAGTCTCACAATAAAAAATGCCTCAAATGGCCCTCGAGCGGCAGCGTTTGTGCAAAAACAAGAAAAGGTGTTTTGTGGACGATATGAGTGACATGATCATCAGCATGGTTGCCTATAAATGGTTTACAGGGGGAGTCTATTGACTCGTGTGTTATTCAGCCTGGGGCAAAATTTCACCAAAGGCACTACCGACAAACACGACTGGAATATCTAACGAGAGAAAAACACAGGGAAACCACCACGGAATAGAAATCACGATGTCATTTTATGTGAGAACACAATTGCAGTGATTTGAAATTTTGATCTTCTCACTGACCCTCTTTTCCCCCTAGAGTCTTATTTTTTTTGGAATGGCCCTGTATAACGCTATGAAGGTCAGAGTACTACGTCAGTAAATAAAGGGTGGGGACATTCACTTTTCTCTTGTCACATACAATATCTGTAAAAGAGCATTCCCATGGCTGATAAACGTGCCCTTGCCAACTATGATAAAGTTCATTAAAACTTCATTTCAGGAGTATAATTTCTTTCAACTAACTGTCTATGCCGTGCTGGCTGTGAATATACACTACACCAGTAGTACTACTACTAGTAACCCATACATGCACAGTATGCATTGAAGACCTCAATATGTGTAACCTTTGCCATATTTGTTTGTATTTCTGTTTTTTTGCCATATGACTTTACCAACTATTGTTGGTCTATGCACCCATTTTTGTTGTATTCTGGGATGCGATTTCTGAAGTTTGTTAAATTTATGTTTTCAAATCCACAGTAGATTAGACCTTTTTTCACTTTTCACTTGATACTTTTTGAATGTTTTTTTAAGTGTAGTAAGTAGGGCAAATCTACCCATGTTTCCTAATTATCATAACAGGGTGCTCCACCAAAATTATACAACATAAGTAGTCTATTTAACAAATTTTACCTATCCCCCCCCCTCCCCGCCATTACCAGGGTTCTCAAATCTCTGTAGAATTCTCTACAGTGACTTACTATCATTCTAGACACAGTATGTGTTATTACGATATAGTTTTGAAGCACCATTTACATCTTATAATCCTACCACATAATATTTATCATTTTACTTATATTTTTGAAAAAAAATTCTAGTTTTTAAAAGAGTCAAAATTCTGAATGATAATGGTATCAATACTGCATACAACCATAATATTACAACAGACATCAGTTTGGTTTCAAAATATTTTTCAGTTTTGTTTAAAATAATTGTCAAAAATTGTCAAAGATTTTTCATTTATTTCTAGGTCTTTACAAAACATTACAAAACCAGTATTGTACACAGCACACAATCTGACCATAAACAATTTTGGTTTGAAACTATTTCTCAATTTTTGACAACAAAATTAAAAAATGCAAAGATGTTTCGATTATTTCTCCTAGGTTTAAACAGAATTGTACAAAACTAGTACTATACATAGCCAATAATCTTACCACAAATAAATGTGGTTTGAAATTATTACTTAAACCATTAATTATGCAAATGACTCATTAAAAATAAAAGCTACATCAACTAGCTCTTCAGAACATGTACCTTTTGGTTTTTTGAAGTATGTACCAAAGTATATTCAATTGGAAGTATGCATTCTTAAGATATAGCCTAATTACTGAGTCATTAATTATGCAAATGAGTCATTAAAACTACAAGCTATATTATCAAACTTTATATGACAAATGCACTTTGTTATCATCAATGCATGTACCAAATTATATTGAATTTGAAGCGTGCATTAGATATAGATATAGCCTAATTACAGAAAATAATTAATTATGCGAATGATTCATTATACTCATGGATGTTTTACCAAAACCACTCAGTTCTAGCCATTACCCTAAAGAACATGCAAACCAAATTTCGTTGGTGACACAGAGAGACAGGCAGGCAGACAAACACACAGATAGACTGACAGACACACAGACACACAAACAGACACACACAGACTCAGACAGACAGACAGACAGACAGACAGACAGAGACAGACAGACAGACAGACAGACACACATACACACACAAACAAACTGACAGACAGACAGACAGACAGACAGACAGACAGACAGACAGACAGACAGACACACACACACACACACACACACACACACACACACACACACACACACACACACACACACACAAACAAACAAACAGACTTTTCATCTCTAAATTATAACCTTCCCTTATGGAAGGTAAAAATAAGTGAAACTGACATGAGACTTGTCTATCGCAATGGGGCACATTTAATGTTACATAAGGATATAAAGTGTACAAATTACAACCTCAGCGGAAATTTAGGAAAACAGCATGTTGTTTCTGTGATTAAATTGGTGTTGTCAATTACATTGTAGTCTATGAATAATGAGGTCCCTCCAGATGTGGACATCACAAAACTATAGAAATGGATATTTTGAAATATCTGTACATTACAAAAACCACAGACCTGGATATTTTATTAGAAAACCACAGACCTGGATATTTTGAAACATATGTATATTATAAAAACACAGACCTGGATATTTTGAAACATATGTATATTATAAAACCACAGACCTGGATGTTTTATTACAAAAACACAGACCTGGATATTTTGAAATATATGTATATTATAAAACCACAGACCTGGTTGTTTTATTACAAAAACACAGACCTGGATATTTTGAAATATATGTATATTATAAAACCACAGACCTGGATGTTTTATTACAAAAACACAGACCTGGATATTTTGAAATATATGTATATTATAAAACCACAGACCTGGATGTTTTATTACAAAAACACAGACCTGGATATTTTGAGATCTGTAAATAACAAAACGTCAGACCTGGTTATTTTGAAATCCGTCAATTATAAAATCAGACCTGGATATTTTGAGACAGAACCCAACACTAAATAATGGATAAAAGTGGTGCCAAAGAATTTAGATACTTGATCTAATCATCATTGCAAACCATGGCCTCTTTTATGGCACCGTCCAAAACGTGTCGTACCACAGTGTAGAGGAAGAAATAACATCTCTGGTTTGCGAGAATGGATCGAAGGAATTACCACTGTTTGGTATCATATTTCATATAATATTATTTTAAATACATAATCAACAACTTCTATTTAAACTAATTAAAATCTAACAGGTCAAAGTCTAATACAGGACTGAAACACTGAAAGATTAGAAATATTAAGGAAAATTTGAGATTTAAATACTACAATCAATCAATCAATCAATCAATCAATCAATCAATCAATCAATCAGTGACTTTATAAAGTGCCAGTTTCTACTACGATGTAGAGTTCAGAGGCGCTGAACAGTTAGAATGCTCTGGAGAACGGATATGTCTTTAGGTTTTTTTATGGTGTTAGCTGTTGGTTTTTGTCGTATTTCCAATGGCAGTGTACTCCATAGATGGGGTGCAGCACTTGAGAATGCACGCCTGCCATACAACAACAGTTTGTACTTGGGTTTAATATAGTGCAATAAACATTTGGCAGTTGACTGAAGTGTCTAGTGAATAGTTTTCAAGTACAAAATGGACATTTGAACAAGATACAACAGAACAAGAATCAGGTTTAGTTTAGACAGTTAAATCAGTTTTCTTTATATTTTAAGGACATTAAAATGGGTCTGGGCATTTTTTTTTAAATGTACATAAATTTTGAGTGGATGTAGGGAAAAAGTGTTAATAGATGCCAAAAGGAACATGTATCAATAAACCCTATAGACCAAATTGTGTGGACCACACATCAACATTGGTGGCGGTGCACAAACAGCGTACACGAAGCTGAAATTCAAATGAAATTCAGTCAGTTGAAATATCTGAATTCTCATTAGACAAAGTGTTGACTGCAAGGCCTATTCACACTGTTATGTTTGCCAGTGTACAAAACTCCTCCCACCTAGTTAGTCAAGCATATAACAGCCATAGTCTGAAGGCTGTTCTCTTGTTGGCACTGCACACAGGCCAAGCCAGACAATCTATTTCAGAATAAGGGCAGATATTAAATCTCCTTGAAAAATCCATTTTGATGATTGGCTTCAGGAAGTCTCTGAATTGGGTAAAGTTGGGAGTGTCATTTTGCCTGTGGTGGAGTTGTTTTATCCGGTGGCTTACTACCAGTCTGGTATTCTCCTTCACAATTTGCCATGACTTCAGGGGATCCCAAACTCACCACAACATTCTCTCTACATTGTGCATTTTTTTTCAACAAGATTCCAAGGGCATAATCTATTTTAAGAGTTGACATAGATTTCATTCTTGCTTTGTAATTCATTACAAGCCTTGAAGTACTTTCATATAAATCGTACACCCGCAACACAATTTCCCTTTTAATTTGATTTGATGATAATCTCACCTAAAATCTCCAATGTTTGATTTCATGTAACGAAATTTGATAGTTTCCCCTTCAAATCAAACTTAGAGTTTAATCTTACCAAACTCTCTTCATACGCATACGGTTCTTTTCTTTACTACTACACAATGTCTCAAGTACATCTAAGGGGTGGCTTGGCTGTTCAACATTCCTTCTCTACAACTTTCACTTCTACTTTTACTTAGTTTTTTTTGTTTATTTGTTTTTGCTAAATTTGGAGAACCCTTGTAACCAGATAATGGGAAACTACGTATATCTGGCATAGTTTCCCATACAATCTATCAAAACTTATTTTGGGGACCCTGGTACGTCAAGTAACTGGGGAGCTTCGGTAGATTTTACCTGTATCAGTGCATGTTTGTAACCACCCATTCACAAAAACAGTACCAGTGTACATGTAACCATGGTAACCATCCATTAAGAAACACAGTAATTCTTGTTCTACTGGTCACCTTGTTTTCATCAAGTCACTCTTTGTAAGTTAACTATCAGGCAGAGTCTATTTGTAAATTTTCCGAACCTTGGTAACAGGGAGAAGAAAACTTTACGGGCATATTATGGTCTCCGATACAATAAAATACTGGAAGATAACTTAGTAAAAACTTGGGGAACTCACAGACTTTAATACATATTCATGACGTAATTCATGTCATTGCCTTGTCTTTGTTATCAAGGAATCCATGTGAATTTACAAAGTAGAGAAAATGTACAGTAAAAACAAAGAAGTTGTTAAAATTTATA